>NC_091960.1:28406140-28638640 GCF_031021105.1 Erythrolamprus reginae | reverse complement strand
ACACATAATAGATTAAGGTGAAATGGATAAGCTATATGAGACTTAAATACGATGTGGAGATAAGACTACATTAAAAAAATACCCAAATTCATTTTGGCTTTGACTTACATTGCTACATGAAGCTCACAAAGGATATAGCCATTCAACTTGTCCATCCAGGCCAATTAAAACTAACAGCAGTATCCATTCCACCTGCTAAGTTGGGTTAGTTTAACCTTGATTTGATTTCCTCTGGTTTTGCATGCTCTGTGAGTCCAACCCATTTAGTTAATGTTTTGTGCAAGGCCAGAAAATTGGTTAACTCTGCAACTAGGTTAACCATTTGCCTAAAGGGGCTCCATGCTTAACTGGGCATGAAGTGGGTTGAAACCACTGTACTAAAGTTGTGTTGTTTGACACAGCTTCCTCTTTAAAAAAATATTGGGAACCACATTTTTCTGACAAGGGCAAAAATATCTGGTTTTAGAGCCTCAGCCTTTTTTTTGTTGTTGTTGTTGTTGTTGCAAAAGCACAATGCCCAAAGTCCTTCGTTTGCAACTGAGGACACTTATGTATCAAAACAATTTCCACCGAAAAATAGGTATCCTTCTTCCTGTTGTCACACCTCTCTTCTTCTTACATTCAAAAATCTTCACGGAACACAGTGGCTGTGCTCACACAACACACATCAGTGGATATATTTCATCAATTTATTTGTCCAGGGTTTCAAGTGAAACATAAACATCATCTGAAATTATAACCAGGTTTACAATTAGGTTTGTAAATTTGTCCGGATTGTAACTGTTGTGTGAACCCAGTGTTAGCCTTCCCAGGTAGATTAGACAGGAAATATTTATTTATTTATTTATTTATTTATTTATTTTGTCCAATATACAATGAGGGTTTTAGTGGGTATATATCTATATACACATAGTAAAATACATGATGAAGGTTATAGAGGAGATACTCATAGTAAAATATATCTATGAAAGAATAGAAAAGAAGATATAGTAATAGAACATATCAATGAAAGAATAGAAGAAGAGATATAGGAATAGAAGAAAGGTATAGGAGATATAGGAGAGCAATAGGACAGGGGACGGAAGGCACTCTAGTGCACTTGTACTCGCCCCTTACTGACCTCTTAGGAATCTGGATAGGTCAACCGTAGATAATCTAAGGGTAAAGTTTTGGGGGTTTGGGGATGACACTATGGAGTCCGGTAATGAGTTCCACGCTTCGACAACTCGGTTACTGAACTCATATTTTTTACAGTCAAGTTTGGAGCGGTTAATATTAAGTTTAAATCTGTTGTGTGCTCTTGTATTGTTGTGATTGAAGCTGAAGTAGTCGCCGACAGGCAGGATGTTGCAGAAATACTTAGATCTTGTTTAAGGCGTCTTAGTTCTAAACTTTCTAGGCCCAGGATTGGAAGTCTAGTCTCATAGGGTCTTCTGTTTCGAGTGGAGGAGTGAAGGGCTCTTCTGGTGAAGTATCTTTAAACATTCCCAAGGGTGTTAATGTCTGAGATGCGATATGGGTTCCAAACAGATGAGCTGTATTCGAGGATGGGTCTGGCAAAAGTTTTGTAAGCTCTGGTAAGTAGTGTGAGATTGCCAGAGCAGAAGCTACGTACGATTAGGTTTGCAACTCTTGAAGCCTTCTTGGCTATGTTGTTGCAGTGGGCTTTGGCACTTAAATCTTTTGTTACTAGTATACCAAGGTCTTTAACCGAGTGGGGGTTATCTGTGATAATTTGATTATTCAGTTCGTATTTGGAGTTCAGATTCTTCTTCCCAATGTGTAGGACAGAGCATTTGCTAGTTGAGCTCATTGTACCTTATTGTAGGGCTGTACCATTGGTGAGATTCAATTTTTTTTTACTACTGGTTTTGTAGGTGTGCTTGGTGGGCTTTGCAGGGGAAGGATACTGTAAAATCCCCATCCCCTCCCAATCAGCTGGGATTCAGGAGGCAGAGAATAGATGGGGACAAGGCCAGTCAGAAGTGGAATTTACCAGTTCTCCAAACTACTCAAACTTTCTGCTACTGGTTCTCCAAGAGTGGTCAGAACCTGCTGAAACCCACCTCTGGGCCATAGTTCCCTCTAAGCTGAGCAGTGAGCAATCGCTCACTTAAAAATCATCATCAGCTCAGAGTTTTCCAAACCTGCCCA
This sequence comes from Erythrolamprus reginae, assembly GCF_031021105.1. Lineage (NCBI taxonomy): Eukaryota > Metazoa > Chordata > Lepidosauria > Squamata > Dipsadidae > Erythrolamprus > Erythrolamprus reginae. The sequence goes on along the minus strand of NC_091960.1, from coordinate 28,636,486 downwards.
GAAGCCGAGAGGGAAAGAGTGAGAGGGAAGGAGAGAGAGAGGAAGAGAGAGAAACAGATAGAAAAAAGAGAGGAAAGAAAAAAGAAAGAAAAAGAATGGGAGTAAGGAAGAGAGAAAGAAAATCAAAATCTAGTTTGAAAATAGCTCAACTATTTAAGTGGCATTTTGATATTGATAGAGTTGCTCTATTATGAGCTCACTGTTATAGACACACAGTACAGTATTTTATTTTGAAATTCTCTGAGGCAAAATGGGGGGGGGGTATTTGTTTGTTTGTTTATTTATTTATTTATTTATTATTTCTGTGCTGCCCAGTCCCGAAGGGACTGCTGCTCAGACACTATACTTTTCCGCCCACCCCCAGAAAAAAATTAGAGGGAACACTGCTCTGGGCTATACATTAACAAAATCTCACAAGTGTGAAAGTACAAATCTCCCTCTGTTTTGTTTATCACTTGAGAAATTTGGAAGGTTTTTTTCTTTCTTTCCTTCTTTCTTTCTTTCTCTCTTTCCTTTCTTTTTTCCTTCCTTCCTTCCCTCCTTCCTTCCTTCCTTCCTTCCTTATTTATTTATTTATTTATTTATTATCTATCTATCTATCTATCTATCTATCTATCTATCTCCTTTTATGCAGCTGCAGGTTATGCCCTCACTTATCTGGCTATTCCTTAATTCCCTCCATCTCCCAAGGTCATTTTCACATGCCATTACACATAGCCACATATACCTCATTATTTTTCTGTCTTGCACACAGAAACCTTCTGAAAAAAGGAGAAGCCAGGTTCATAGTGAAACTTTCTATCTCCGTTCTATCTTCTCTCCGTTGACTGTGTACAACTATAAACTCTCAATTTGGTGCACAGAGTCACTACTACTATCAAATGTCTTCTTGATGCCTACTTGGCAATCACATGACTTAGAAATATTTGAAAAGCAGGAGAGGAAGTTGCTGTGAACCATTTTTCAGTATTCTTTTGATGTCCAAAATTGCCTCCAGGCCTATTTAGCTTCATTCTTATTCTTTGAAAAAAGAAATGGTTATTTTCTGTAGCCCAGAGTTTTGTTTGGAATGGGGCCATTCTGTCCCAGAGAACAGGCAATGATCAATTTGGAGAAATAAAGATGACGCCAGGGAGAAAAATGCTTCGAGCATCCTTTTGCTTGTATTTTTCTGTCGGTCACAAGAACTTTAAACATGCAGTTACATCAGAGGTGACTTGTTCCTCGTTCAGACCAGTTTGAAATGAATGGTTGTAAGTCAAGGACTGTCTGTAGATGTCAAAACAGTAAAGTATTCAGGTTGGAAGATTTCTTTATATCATTCTTGGTTTTGACACCATACAATGAACCCAGAAGTGGATCGGTGAAATACAGGGGGTGGACAAAAACATGGAAACACTTGACTTTGGCATCATAATCTTTGAACATGTTCAAATCAATCACAACTTGACATATTTTAATGTTTTTTAATTCTGTTATTTGATATGTTTTTTTAAAGCTACCTTTTTTTTACACAAATTTAAGGAAATTGGTTATAACCTTCTAGAAAGGGCAGACCTCTCAGACTTTCAAAGAGGTGAAATTATTGGTGCTCGAATGGCAGGCGCTAGTGTAACAGAAGGTGCCCGAATGTTTGGCATTTCAAGAGGTCATGTCTCAAAAGTAATGACTGCTTTTGGAAGAGAAGGGAAAACGTCCTCAGCCAAGCACAGGTCTGGTCAAAATTCGAAGTCGTCTGAGAGAGACCGTCGGACTCTAAAGCGAATTGTTAGAGCAGATCGCAACACCACAGCTCCTAAAATCACCGCAGAGCTCAATAGACAGGTACAGAACCCAGTTTCCACAAAAACTGTTTGAAGGGAGCTTCACAAATCTGGATTCCACGGAAGAGCTGCAAGATGTTTCCATTTTTTTGTCCACCCCCTGTATATTAAATTGCAAGTTACAAGTTAATAGTAATATCAAACCCCATATGTAAATGCAGTTACAATGTCAGGGTTTTTAATTAAGGTAATTAGCATGTGATGTAAACATCAGCGTGTGTGTGTGTGTGTGTGTGTGTTAAAGATGGTTCCTCATGATTTGGATTGCTTCGTCTGAACCCGTAGCAAACCACTGGTGATGTCACAATGATAGCACAGAACCGGTTTGTTTGGTGCCGTGGAAGCCACCATCTTTTTGGGATTTTGCTTGTGTTTTTTTTAATTTGGGGGGGATTTTTGAGGGTTTTTTTCCTTCTGCACATGTGCAGAAGCCGAGTTTCCAGCACTGTGCATGCATTACCATCTTGTTTTCGGCTTTTTTGGATTTTTTAAAAAAATATTGCTACTGCGCATTGCACATGTGCCCAAAATGTGCGCAATGCAGGAGGAATCAAACTGGCAAGGAGGTAAGTTAGAACCCACCTCTGGTGTATATGGATATACATGGGGAGAAGAGGATAGAAAGCATATTAAAAAACCGAACCCCTCAATACAGTTGTTAGGAAAGAAACTTTATCCTTCATTTTTTCCTATCAGTTCTCATTCAACCTTTAGAAATCATTTTTAAGGACCCCCATAAAAATGGAAGTCAATCTTCAGTGCAACAATATCACCAAAAAAGCTTCTAGAGTTGTTAACCTGATCCTACGCAGCTTCTGCTCCGGCAATCTCACACTACTCACAAGAGCCTACAAAACTTTTGCCAGACCCATCCTCGAATACAGCTCATCTGTCTGGAACCCATACCACATCTCGGATATCAACACCCTTGAAAACGTCCAAAGATACTTCACCAGAAGAGCCCTTCACTCCTCCACTCGAAACAGAATTCCCTACAAAAATAGACTAACAATCCTGGGTCTAGAAAGCTTAGAATTACGACGCCTAAAACATGATTTAAGTATTGCCCACAAGATCATATGCTGCAACGTCCTACCGGTCAATGACTACTTCAGCTTCAACCGCAACAACACAAGAGCATGCAACAGATTCAAACTTAATATTAACCGCTCCAAACTTGACTGTAAAAAATATGACTTTAACAATCGAGTTGTCGAAGCGTGGAACTCATTACCAGACTCAATAGTGTCAACCCCTAACCCCCAACATTTCTCCCTTAGACTATCCACGATTGACCTCTCCAGGTTTCTAAGAGGTCAGTAAGGGGAGTACATAAGTGCACTAGTGTGCCTTTTGTCCCCTGTCCAATTGTCTTTCCTTTATCTCATATATCATATATATTTTCTTCTTTTAATATATCTTCTCCTCTATTTTTACATATTATCTTTATATGTATTACTTCATGTCTATTCTCTTCCACATGTATTGTGTATTGGACAAATGAATAAATAAATAAATGTTTGTGGCCACTTTCCTGACTTTTTGACACAATAGTTTTGACAAACTTTTAACTTCTCTTTCTTTCAATCTATGCACTCTTTTTTCCCTGTTTTTAAAAAACCCTATTTTTTCTTCTAAACAAATTTTTAAATTTAGCATTTATGCCAATTACGTGCAATGACTGGAAATCACTTTTTGTCTAGAAATGAAGGGGTTTTGTTTATGTTCAAGTCAGAGCACATTGCTTTACACTGTATTGGTGAGGTCTGAGATCAAAGAGATTTTCTTCTTCTCTGATTAGCTGGAGAAAATGTAGGGTAACCAATGGAAGGCCCTGAGTTCAAGGCAAGCGATGAAAATAATTATTCAAGAATTATTTTTGGAGTAACCTTTTTTAAAACAAACCAGAGTTTGGTTTGATTAACATGAAACATTAAGCCAAACCAAAGTTACCACATTCCAGCATTATACGTTCTTCACATCCAACAAATTATGATTTGTATGAAACAAGCTTTGGTCTTGCAGACACAACAATCATAGCTTGTTTCATCAATTCCTGAGTTGGTTTAACCTTTTTTTTTTCAAAGCAAAATGCAAAATGAAGTGGCTATTGTCCGCATATATTTGTTCTGTCGGACTCTCTGGTAAAATCCTCCCAAAAATTCACAGGTACAAATTTCAGACACACACATGTTTGAAAATTCAAAACAATGTTCTTTATACTGAAAATTCACTTAAACTAAGCCCTCTTTTGGTATTGCAAAGAGTACTGGTCTCCAAACAAACTGGTAATTTGTACAAGTCCCTTATCAGTTCTGTGATACTTAGCTTGCAGCTGTAAGGCAATTCACAGTCCTTCTTCTTTCACAAAGTGAAACACACTTTGCTCTGGTTTAGTTTCCAAGCGGGGGGGGGGGGGGGAATGAGCACACAAAAGGTCAAAGTCAGTAAAGCAGTCACGAAACACAATGATCAGATAATCCTCCACAATGGCCAAACCCACAGGCTGCTATTTATAGCAGCCTCACTAATTACAACAGCCCCACCCAACCACAGGTGGCCTCATTTTCTCTGATAATAATCTCTCAGTTGTTGCTGCCTATGCATTGCTCTCCGCATGTGTGGCTGTATCATTAACTCTTGTTCTGAATCCAAGGAGGAGCCAGAGAATTTATCTCCTTCTGAGCTGTCTGCCCCACTCTCCTCCTCCCTGTCACTCATGTCTTCTTGGTCAGAGGAGCCTTCATCATCAGGTTCCACCGGGGGCAAAACAGGCCTGCAGCATGTGGATGTCTCCCCCACATCCACAGTCCTTGGGGCAGGAGCAGGGCCAGAGCTAACCACAACAATATTCTTTTGGAGACAATCTGGAACGGCTCTCAAAGGAACTGAGGTGGCTGCTTTAACAATTTGGAAAGAGGCATTTTAGATGAGTTCTTATCCATTTCAAAGGACATTTGCCAAAGGATGAGCACAACCAGAGGTGGGCTCCTCTTGCTTTGGACCAGTTCTATAGAACCGGTAGTAACTTGGCAGCCTGGGTCGCTGGAACTGGCAGTGACTCAGGCCTGCCACACTCCTGAGACGGTTCTCTCAGTGGTGCCTATGGCGCAGTGAAGGGCTCCTACGGGTACGGCATGTATGCAGAACCAGTAGAAAAATTAGAAATTTCTAATTATAAAAAATTATAAAAAATAGAAATTTCTCCTTACTTCAAAGTTGCTTCTCTCCTTGTTTAGTTTCCACCCATTGCTTCTTGTTCTACCGTCAGTTGCTTTGGAGAATAGCTTGACTCCCTCTTCTTTGTGGCAACCCCTGAGATATTGGAACACTGCCATCATGTCTCCCCTGGTCCTTCTTTTCATTAAACTAGACATACCCAGTTCCTGCAACCGTTCTTCATATGTTTTAGCCTCCAGTCCCCTAATCACCTTTGCTGCTCTTCTCTGCACTTTTTCTAGAGTCTCAAAATTCCTTTTGCATCATGGCAACCAAAACTGAATGCAGCATTCCAAGTGTGGCCTTACCAAGGCATTATATAGTGGTATTAACACTTTATAATGCCTTATAATGTAACACTTGGAATACTGCATTCAGCTTTGGTCACCACGATGCAGAAAGCAAGTTGAGAAGAAGTTGCCTCTTAAAAACAATCCATATGGAAACGACCCAGTCAGAGGACAACCTTAGATATCACTCCGACCAGTTGATGGCACAAATAGAACGTGGAAATGGAGAAAAACAGAGGACACAATTAGACACAAAACCCAGCTCGCTCCTTGCGGGAACACAGCATCGGTTTAGGCACTCCCTTCTCCTCTTTCTCCTTTGCCTTTCAATTTCCGAAGCCATTTCCTAATCAGACTTTTCTGTCTGGAGTTTATTAGCAATTCCCAGAGCAGGAGGAAATGGGGAATTTCACCCACCCCTCCTTACTTTTTTTTTTCTTTTGGACCCCGTATTAATGGAAAGGAGGGAATTGGGCCTCTACGGGGTTTTTTTCCCTTTTATAGCCACATGTCAGATAAAACAAAACTCAAAGAAACTTCCTGAACTTCGGTGTTGCACAAAATACTCCTGATACAGGTAGCAATGTTATGGCTAGCCAAGGAAGCAAACAGGTGGATCGTCAAACAACTCAACCCAGAGTTCTCATTCAAGGCACGAACGAGATTAAGTAAGATCAAATTATCCTACTTCAGATCAGCGGTGAAATCTACTTCCCTTCCCTATCAGTTTGGAAATGTGCTTTTTTTCACCCTCTGCGCATGCGCAGATTTTTATTTATGTATTTATTCATTCATTCATTCATTCATTCATTCAATCAATTTTTATGCCGCCCTTCTCTTTAGACTCAGGGCGGCTTACAACATGTTAGCAATAGCACTTTTTAACAGAGCCAGCCTATGGCCCCCACAATCCGGGTCCTCATAGAATGCTTCACATAGGTGCAGAGGGTTAAAAAAGAAAGAAAACGGCGATGTCCGGGTAGGTGGAGGGAGCCTCGAACTGCCGCCACTACCTCTTCTCCACACTACCAGCAGCCGCCACTACCAGTACGCCCAAAACAGGCTGAACTGGTAGCATTTCTTTCACCCCTGCTTCAGATCCATTGTGCAAAGATCCAACTGTGATGCTAGGAAAAGTGGAATGGAAGAGAATAAAAGAAAAGAATGATTAGCAACATGGTAACTAGGGGGCCATTTGGAGGCTTGAAAGACCAGGTCAAGGATGGATCCATGATAGCGAATCTATGGCGCACATGCCAGATGTGGCATGCAGCACCCTCTCTGTCATCGCCCCAATTCAGCTTTGCCATGCATGCGCGCATGCCTCCCACAGACCAATGGTCTTTGAGTGTCTGCCCTATATGCATGGGGGTGGGGCACGGGGGGGCTACATGCACATGTGCAGGGGGCAGGACACATCGGTCTTGCATGCATGCGCATAGGGCACATGCTCATGCATGTGTGGGCATGCGCTCGTGCACATGTGGACATGCACTCATGTACATGTGGACATGCACTCAAGCACGTGTGGGCATGCACTCATGCACGTGTGGATATGCACTCATGCACGTGTGGACATGCATGCACTCGTGTGTGTGAGAAGGGGTGGGGTGCATGTTGGGGCCCATGCACACATTGCATTTGGGGGTCTGGGTAGCCGCTTTGGGTATGCGCTCATTCCAGAAAACTTTAGCCATCACCGGGATAGCCGCGTCTGCGGAGAGGGGCGGCATACAAATCCAATAAATAATAATAATAATAATAATAGATCAGCGTGAAGAAAAATCTATGCAGTCACTAGGAACTGAAAACAACTTCATAATCCATGCCAACCCACCAACCTACTAACCCAACCCAACCATCCTCTGCTCTTATGAAGCCATAGATCAGGAGGCCCCCAAACCTGGCAACTTTAAGACCTAATCAGTGGAACAGCTTGGTTCCAGAAGTTGTGAATGCTCCGACACTGGAAGTTTTTAAGAAGATGCTGGAGAACCATTTGTTTAAAGTAGTCTAAGGTCTCCTGCCCAAGCAGGAGGTTGGACTAGAAGACCTCCAAGGTCCCTTCCAATTCTGTTGTTATTGTTATCATTTTTAATTCATTGTTAGGAGGATATGCTTAGGACCCTACTGATGGAAGCACCATCACCTCTTGTGAACAGTGGAAACTTCCAGTCCGAAATCACATAGTATTTCCTCATTGCTCAGTCCAAAATGGCATCTCTAACAAGTACTTTGTGGTACCACTTGTGTCAGTTGTGGCCTTCTCTATTGTGTCAGTTGCTTTTCCTTTCCTCCTGCGTCCATTTAAATAGGACATTTTTCCCTCCCTCTTTATTATCCTAGCAGACGTTTCCCCTGCTGTTCTTCACCTGTGCTCTTTGCGAGCCACCACCAAGTCCTGGCAGCATTTTACCAAATGTGTTTACAATTAAACAAAAATGCCAAACCGTCTGTAACCGTAACAACAGGCCCAAGTCAGCAGCGGGGCAAGGAGGGGATGGAGGTCAAGGCATTGTTTACTTTAATTTCTATGAAAGCTTTTTGGGAGATTTCTCCAACTCCCCCTTCGCTTTATTAAATTCAGATGAGGCAGTTGGGGAAGGTTGGATTACACACAGTCCAGGGAAAGTTTTCAAAAAGGAAACCAAAGCTTTAACCCATTGGGGAGAAGGAGGAGGGACCACTCTGGAGGTCTCTCCACTGCCATTTTTCAGCTGACTTCCCAATGGCTAAAATGCATGGGAAATGAGCAATGCAAGGTCCCCCTACACCACCCCCGCTTTGAATGGGGACTAATTCCTTGAAAACCTGACTGAGACCATCAGAGGATCTGTCCAAGGCAGACCAGCCCTCTGTGCAAACAGTGGCAAGAATACCGGGTTTCCCCAAAAATAAGTCCCTGTCTTATATTTTTTTTGAACCCTGAAATAAGTGCTTGGTTTGCCATACACTCAAAAACCCAGTTGGGCTTATTATCACGGGGTGTCTTATTTTGTGGGGTAGATATAGATATACATATACTGTAGCTATAAAGATATAAAGAGATATAGAGATATAAAGATAGAGATACTGTATATAGCTAGAGATATGCCCTGTTTCCCTGAAAATAGAATAGAATAGAACAGAATAGAATAGAATTTTTATTGGCCAAATGTGATTGGACACACAAGGAATTTGTCTTGGTGCATATGCTCTCAGCGTACATAAAATAAAATATACATTTCTCAAGAATCATGTGGTACAACACTTAATGATTGTCATAGGGGTCAAATAGGCAATGAAGAAACAATATTAATAAAAATCTTAGGATTTAAACAACAAGTTACAGTCATACAGTCAACATGGGAGGAAATGGGTGATAGGAATGATGAGAAAAACTAGTAGAATAGAAGTGCAGATTTAGTAGAAAGTCTGACAGTGTTGAGGGAATTATTTGTTTAGCAGAGTGATGGCATTCAGAAAAAACCTGTTCTTGTGTCTAGTTGTCTTGGTGTGCAGTGCTCTGTAGCGACGTTTTGAGGGTAGGAGTTGAAACAGTTTGTGTCCAGGATGTGAGGGGTCAGTAAATATTTTCCCCGCCCTCTTTTTGACTCGTGCAGTATACAGGGCCTCAGTGGAAGGCAGGTTGGCAGCAATTGCTTTTTCTGCAGTTCTGATTGTCCTCTGAAGTCTGTGTCAGTCCTGTTGGGTTGCAGCACCAAACCAGACAGTTATAGAGGTGCAGATGACAGACTCAATGATTCCTCTGTAGAACTGTATCAGCAGCTCCTTGGGCAGTTTGAGCTTCCTGAGCTGGCACAGAAAGAACATTCTTTGTTGTGCTTTTTTGATGATGTTTTTGATGTCAGGTGACCCTGTCTTATATTTTTTTTGAACCCTGAAATAAGCTATGCACTCAAACGTCCAATAGGGCTTATTGTCAGGGGAGGTCTTATTTGGGAGGAAATACCATTCTGAATTTCTTGGAGGAAAAGCAATGAGTTCTCAATATTGAGATGGCTAAATTTACACAACTCAGCTAATCTGTTTACTGAACTAACCCGTTTTCTGTGTTTGCACAGTGTGCTAGATTATAAGCTTACCAAGAGCTTGGGTTTGCCCAACATGTCAATTCCCAAGCAAAGATTGACACGGATTGATTAGGGAAGCACAAAATGTTCTGTTGGGAAAATAAAACGTTGCGAGGTATCCTGGAATGTTCTATTGTTCTTCCAAAGCAAATATTCTGCCGTGGAGAAGGAAGATGAAAAGATAATGTCTAGAAGGAGGGGGGAAAAGTGAATAATCCTGTATTACAGAACAGTCCATTCCTGAAAACGTTCTGTTTTGCATCTTCATATTGAAAATCAAGCTTGATTGTGTGAATGGAGTTTCTGGATCTTTTAATTATCCTGGTTAAACATATTGGATGAACCTATTCAACGTGCAATGGACAATTCAGTTGGCTTCCGTTTTTTCCACCGGCTGGTAAATGAGATTTTGATCTTGAAGCAAAACCAGTTTCCTTCCTTTCCATATTGCGGAAAATATCTATATCCATATTTGATTTAATTTGCATGTCCATGATTTAATCAAGTTAATTTAATTAATAATTTGCATATCCATAAAGATGTTCAGGGCCTGCTACCTCCTCAGTGGATAAGTACATTTGTTGAACCCAACAGATTCCTCTGCTTTCTAGCCTTAGGGCTGACCGAATTAAGGAACATGTTTTGCAAACTGAATTGTGGGAAAGGTCTAGGACAGTTTCTCCACCCTTCTCCCTTTGGACTGTACCTTTCCCATCGCCTGAAAATCCTTGAAATGTCCCCTTAAAATTCCTTTCTGTATATTTGACTTAATTAAAAGTTGTTGCAATCACTACAAAGGTTAATAACGGTTATTTATTTAATCCGTTCCCTCTAGTCCAGGGGTCTCTAATCTTGGCAACTTTAAGACTTGTGGACTTTAATTCCCTTTAATTAGCTTTTCTATGCGGGCTGGAGAATTCTGTGAGTTGAAGTCCACAAGTCTGAAAGTTCCCAAGTTTGAAGACCTCTGCCACAGATGTTCTATTTTTAATTCATTGTTAGGTGGATATGCTGTGCTGGCTGATGAATTCTGGAAGATCAAGTCCACAAGTCTTCAAGTTGCCAATTTTTCCAGCCATCCTCGTTTAAAATCCTATAATATCCTTTGAAAGCAAATCCAGAGGATAATCACTATACCCCCTTGGAAATGAAACAGTTACCGTACTTCCTTTACTCAGTGAACATCTGTACCCTGATCTAGCAGAGGACTCTTTGAGCCTATTTATGATTCATCCACATAATCTTGTTTAGGAAACTTATAAATCACTTGGCAAATAATTTGAAAATTAAGCAGATTCATTTTAAATTTTGACAGGAGTAGTGTTGAATTAAAAATGGAAAGATGAATGGAAAGACAAGTGTAATCTCATATATCATATATATTTTCTTCCTTCACATATCTTCTCCTCTATTTTATATTTTTCTTTATATATATTAGCTCATGTCTATTCTCTTCTATGTATTGTGTATTGGACAAAATAAATAAATTAAATTAAAAATAAATAAATAGCCTAGCGTAAGTACGTTGTTCCAACAAGAAGGGGAAAGAAGACAAGAGGGGAAGGTAGAAGAGATATCTGAAAGTTATGTTAGAATTAGTAGGGATAAGATTTAAGAGTTATGCTAGAATTAGTTTATGTATGAAGATTTATCATAAAAAGTTAAACAAATTTCTTCTTTTCATTTAAAGTAATAAGTTGACTTTAAGCATTTTTTGAATGTATTCTTTTTTTGTATTGAAATTTCACTTCTAGAATAAGCAGGGAAGATACAACTCCATCTCTATGTTAAATGTATGTTTGTCAGTTTTGTCTATTTTAAGATAATTAATAAAATTTATTGGGGGGAAAAAGAAGAGATATCTGAAAGAATGGGGAATCCACTGAAGAAATATCTGATATAAAGCATTTGCAAATAAAAGCACAAAAAAGATAACTGCCTTAACAAGAATCAGATGAACATTTGAAATGGATTTGCATATCGCATTAAGGGTCTTGGTTTTCTACAAAATAGTAGCCTGGTTCATCCATAATTCTAAGATATGAATCACAATTTACAACTCGAGTTTTCGGAGAGGGGCGGCATACAAATCCAAATAATAAATAAATAAATAAATACATGGTTTACCTGGATTTGTTCTTAAGGTAAAGGCATTTACCACAAGTAAGGTCAGTACAAACCTATGTCCTATGTGTCAGGCTGCCCCTTTCTGTGATCCTGTGCTTTTCTCTCTAATTCTTCAACCCGGATTTAGCATCTCCTACCTGTGTGTTCTACCCAGTCAGAAATGCAGAAAAGAAAGCCTCCCCCTTCTGCTTTGCTATTGAGCCTTAAAACCACAATTTCCATACAGCTGGAGGGTGCAACAAGAATGCTTTTAAATTTGTTTTGTCCTAAACCACCAATTAAGAAAGCGAGCCAAAGCTAAAGCTGCATAAACTACTCAGAACAATACACAAAAGGTTTCATTTCGTTCCTTGCAATCAACACGGGAAGGTTTGATAGAATCTAAAATATGCAAAAAAAGAAATGCTAGAATGACATCTAGTCAATTTGATTCGATGCTCGCAGGGCAGTGAAATAGTCTCTCCTATTACGAGCAGGGAATTTCCAAGGAATCTGGAGATAGGAGAGGATCTCTCCCAGAGATGCTTCATGTAATTAGTGGCCCATTTGAATGTTCCAATATTTGATTATTGCTTCTTTTTTGCCACTGTCTTTCCAGATTATTTTATATCGCTGATCTTTGATCTTTAATATATCCACCCTGCAGCATTAAGCCTCAGTGCATGGACCCAGTTGCAGCCCTATTTGGACCGGGAGTCACTGCTCACAGTCACTCATGCCCTCATCACCTCGAGGCTCGACTACTGCAACGCTCTCTACATGGGGCTACCTTTGAAAAGTGTTCGGAAACTTCAGATCGTGCAGAATGCAGCTGCGAGAGCAATCATGGGCTTCCCTAAGTATGTCCATGTTACACCAACACTCCACAGTCTGCATTGGTTGCCGATCAGTTTCCGGTCACAATTCAAAGTGTTGGTCATCACCTATAAAGCCCTTCATGGCACCGGACCAGGGTATCTACGAGACCGCCTTCTGCCGCATGAATCCCAGCGACCAGTTAGGTCCCACAGAGTTGGCCTTCTCCGGGTCCCGTCAACAAAACAATGTCATTTGGCAGGGGCCAGGGGAAAAGCTTTCTTTGTGGCGGCGCCGACCCTCTGGAACCAACTCCCCCCGGAGATTAGAATTGCCCCCACCCTCCTTGCCTTTCGTAAGCTCCTTAAAACCCACCTCTGCCGTCAGGCATGGGGGAACTGAGATATTCTTTCCCCCTAGGCCTTTACAATTTATGCATGGTATGTTTGTTTGTAAGGATGTTTGGTTTTACAATAAGGGTTTTTTAGTTGTTTTAGTATTGGATTTATATGATGTTTTTTATTACTGTTGTTAGCCGTCCCGAGTCTACGGAGAGAGGCGGCATACAAATCCAATAAATAAATGAATGAATGAATGAATGAATGAAGGAAGGATTTGGACTTCAACTCTGACAGTGTAAGTCATCCAGGACTGTTTTTTAAGAAACGAAGAACATCTGTCTTCCACACCACTAAATAAACCATATCATACTGAAGTAGACCCAGAGACAGGGTTTTGAGCAATCGGTACTTTTATTCAGCTCAGAGAACAAGTGACAGCTCAGCAAGGTAAAGTGACAATTCAGCGAGTACCGACTGACTCTGCCTGGAGAAAACCGCTCCTTTTATATATTTGCGGTTCCCGCCAAAGCTAGAGCCGGCCGCGTCTGAGCCAATCAGGAGCGACTTCCTGCTTGGGCTCAGACAGCGCTGAAAGAGGAACAAACTATTTACAGAGTTACAAGGTAGCCATTACAGGATGCAACACCCCTCCCCTCATAGTTGGACACATCCATCAAGAAAGCCATGTGACAAAGTCGTCCAATCGGTGGGGCCTCTGAGGAGCTCGCGCTGACCTGCGCAGTTCAATTTCTCCTTCGCCACCGACTGTGGAGGATGGCTCGCCGCTGTTCTCCCGGTGTGGCGGACTTGGCCTGGCGGGCCCAACGAAGGCTTCGGAGGACGAGGATGGTTCGGCATCGCTGGATGGTTCCCCCTGGCCCGATAAGTCTCTTTGCGTGTCTCTTATTTCGGGCAATGTACTAAAGTCTGTTGAAGGGGGAGAGTCCATGTCAGCGGTTTGTGGCAATTGATTTTCTGTTCGCTTCCGAATGTGGTCTATGTGTCGTTTCCACAAACGACCATCCTCTAGTTTAACAACATAGGTCTTAGGTGCATTTTGCTTAACAATAATTCCCTTCATCCAGTTTACATTTCCATCAAAACTTTTTACATATACATTTTGTCCCAAATACATTTCTCTTTCAGGTTTTTTACACATTTGGTTATTATTAACACAGAACCTTGGGTTTAACCTGTCTAGTGGTGACCTCAACTTCCTTCCCATCAATAACTCTGCAGGGCTTACATGTGTGTGCGAGTTAGGGGTAATGTGTTGGGTGAGTAAGAATTGGTCCAAGTTCTGTTGCACATCCCCAGGGCCTGACCTGCGCAATGCCTCCTTTGCCACCCGTACGTAACGTTCTGCCAATCCGTTAGCCCAGGGCGAATAAGGCGAGATGAGGGCATGCCTGACCCCTAGGCCATCTAGGAACAATTCGAATTGCCTGGCTGTTAGCTGTGGCCCATTGTCAGACACTAAGAGATCTGGGCAACCATGGGATGCAAACAGTCTGCTCAATACCTTGATAGTGGCACTTGTGGTTATGTTGTTCATTGCTATTATTTCCAACCATTTGGAGAAGGCATCAACCACTATTAAAAAATACTGAGACCCCACTGGGCCAGCAAAATCAATGTGGATTCTAGACCAAGGACCAGCAGGCTGTTCCCACTCAGCCGGAGTTGTTTTGGGGGGACTGGGCCGTGACTCTTGGCACGGATCACACTTTGAAACCCAACTTTCAATATCAGCATCCAGCCCTGGCCACCATAAATGCCCCCTTGCCAGGCTCTTCATCCTGACAATCCCAGGATGACCCACATGTAACATTTTGAGTACCTTTCCCCTTAGGCTTTTGGGGATGATCACTCTATCCCCCCACAGCAAACAACCTTTTACATACGATAACTCAAGTCTTTTGTTTTTAAAATCACACAATTCAGGTTTCACAACATCACTTTGCCATCCCTTTAGAACACAGTTCACCACTTGTTTAAGGATTTGATCTTGCTGCGTGTGTGCAGCTACCTCTTTTGCTGTGGTTAGTGGGTTTTCCTCGAGTTCTATCATTAACACATCTGTGGAAGGAACAGGGTCTTCCACTAAGTCTGTTATGGGGCATCTGCTGAGACCGTCTGCATGATTGATTTCCTTCCCCCCCTTGTGGGTGAGCTCATACTGATACCCTGAGAGGAAAAGAGCCCATCTGATTAGTCTTGGAGACATAAAAGGTGGAGTGGGCTTGTTGGGGGCTAGCAGGCCTAGTAGGGGTTTGTGGTCAGTGACTAGCTCAAAGCTTCTTCCAAAAATGTAATTGTGAAACTTCTTTACCCCTGCCACTAATGCTAGAGCCTCCTTGTCTAACTGGCTATAATTCCTTTCTGTGCTGGTCATGGTTCTTGAAAAAAATGCTATTGGGGCCTCTGTCTTATTAGGTAGAACGTGAGCTAGGACTCCTCCTATGCCGTACGGCGAAGCGTCGCACGTGAGCCTAATGGGTAGTGAAGCACTATATTGGACTACTACACTTTTAGAAGTTAATAAATTTTTTATTTGAGAAAAAGCTTCACGTTCAGTTTTCCCCCATGTCCAGCGGGCTTCCTTCTGGAGTAAACGATGGAGAGGCTCTGCTACTGTTGCCTTCTGCTTTAAAAAAACGGAATAAAAATTAAGGAGGCCCAAAAATGCCTGCAACTCATTCTTATCTCGTGGCTCTGGGGCTTCTCTAATTGCTCTCAGCTTCTCTGTTGTGGGGTGGATACCTTCCTTATCTATTTTATATCCTAGGAATTCTATACTGTTGGTTCCCCAGACACATTTATCAGGCTTGATTCTTAAACCTTTGTCCTGTAACCTCTTAAGTACTTCCCTTATTCTTTTGTTTACATGTTCCTGGTTTTCCCCTGCAATTAAGATGTCATCAAAGTATGGAATGGCCCCATTTACCCCTGACAATAGGCGTTCCATAATGCTCTGGAATATTCCTGGGGCTATGCTTACCCCAAACTGTAACCTCGTGCATTTGAAAGCCCCCCTGTGCGTTACAATTGTTTGAGCGTTTGCTGTTTGTTCATCGACCGGAAGTTGCTGGTAAGCTTGCGCCAGGTCGATCTTTGCGAACCTTTTTCCCTCCCCCAGGGAGTGTAGCAGTTGTTGCACAACCGGGATGGGGTAGGGGTGGTGTTGGAGTGCCTTGTTTAGGGTCGATTTGTAATCAGCGCAAACTCTTAAAGAGCCATCTGGCTTCAGAGGGGTAACTATGGGAGTTTCCCATGGCCCCTGCTCCACAGGGACCAAAATACCTTGGCTAATGAGTTTGTCCAGCTGTATGTCTAGTTTGGGGAGGAGCGGCAGGGGGACCCTGCGAGGTTTTAGTCTGATCGGTGGGACCTTGGGGTCAATAGAGAAAGATATAGGGGGCCCCTTATACAAGCCCAGTGTGGGGCTGAACACTTCAGGGAACTCTTTCACAAAGTTAGGCATATCATAACAGTTTACATTACACACACCCGAAATCTCGATCCCCAGTGGTTCCATCCATGCTAAACCCAGCAGAGAGTGCTTGGCCCCTGTTACAATAAGCATGGGAAGGGTACATTTAACATTCTTGAATGCGATAGGTACATTTGCTGTTCCCAAGACCGAGATTACTCCCCCCTGAAAGTCTCTAATCACCAAAGAGGTTTGATTTAGGTCAGCCTTAGATACATTAGGCATATACAGTTTAAATTTTTCCCAGGGCATGATGGTATATCTAGAGCCCGTATCCAGCTCCATTGAGCAAGGTTGGTTATTGAGTAACAGTGATATAACAATTTTAGCCCCTTTTTTGGTTGCCGTGTTATTCACGGAAAATTGAGAGTTACCTCTATAGTAGTCGCGGTTAGCGGTTGAGTAGTTCCTTTGACCCGCGTTGCAGAATGGTCTCCTTTCTCGCGCTTGGGGGGTCTGGTTTTGAGGTCACTGGTATTGCGGTGTGGCAAATGTTTCCTCTGGCGCTGTTGCTCTGCATGCGATGGCGATGTGGCCTCTCCGGTTGCAACGGCGGCATGTAGCGTCTCGGAAGGGGCATCGATGGCGCTGGTGATTTCCCCGGCAGCCCGCGCAGGGGGCTGGGTGAGTAGCTCTCAGGTGTCTCGGCTGGTCTTGCACCAGGAGGCAGTTGTCTCCGCTGGGAATTTGTTGGCTGTTGTCTGTTTCCACGGCGCTGGGAGACGCGGAGTCGATTTTTGCAATGAGTTCTCGCCTTCCGTGCTCTTTCAATTCTCTCGCCGCTGCGTCGGCTGCTTCTGCGGTTTGCGCCAGTTTAATCACGGTTTGTAGGCTCGGCTCTTCTTCGATGAGGAGTTTATTTCTCACCGTGCTGCTTTTCATGCCGAAAACCAAGGCGTCGGTGAGGCGAGCTTCCGGGTCTTTAAACTTGCATTGAGCAAGTACCGTTCGAAGCCGCGTTGTAAACTGGCTGATCGACTCGGTTTCCCTCTGAGCCATCATGTGGAATTGATGCCGAAAAACCATGGCTGGTTTGGTCGGCTTGAAATGGCTCGCCAGTTTTTGTTGTAGGACGTCCCACGCTGTGGCTCTTGCTTGTTCCGGTTCGGTGAGAGTTTGGGCAAGTCTACGGATTTCTGCGCCGCAGTAGTTAAGGAAAATAGCCCGTCTGCGATCGGCTTCGGCGTCCTGCATTCCCGCCGCCTCGAGGAAGATCTCGAAGGTGGCCATGTACTCGTCCCATGTCGATTTCTCGGGATCGAAGAGTTCCGGAGCCTGGCCGATCTGGATTTTGTCCATGTTGCACGCGAAGTTTCTTCCGTCCGTTCGTCGCCAGTGAAGTAGACCCAGAGACAGGGTTTTGAGCAATCGGTACTTTTATTCAGCTCAGAGAACAAGTGACAGCTCAGCAAGGTAAAGTGACAATTCAGCGAGTACCGACTGACTCTGCCTGGAGAAAACCGCTCCTTTTATATATTTGCGGTTCCCGCCAAAGCTAGAGCCGGCCGCGTCTGAGCCAATCAGGAGCGACTTCCTGCTTGGGCTCAGACAGCGCTGAAAGAGGAACAAACTATTTACAGAGTTACAAGGTAGCCATTACAGGATGCAACACATACCAAAGCAGAAAATGCCTCTGAGCATAGACAAAGTGACTTTCTTTACCTCAAAGAGAAATGGTCAATGGAATCAAATTATATAGTTTTGCTAGCAACATCAGTGGTCGAATTCAAATTTTGCTACCGTTTCTGTGGGTATGGCTTGGTGGGCGTGGCATGGCTTTGGTGGGCGTGGCTTGGTGGGCGTGGCATGGCTTTGGTGGGCGTGGCTTAGTGGGCGTGGCATGGGGAGGGCACTGTAAAATCTCTATTCCCTCTCCATTCCAGGGGGAAGGATACTGCAAAATCCCCATTTCCTCCCAATCAGCTGGGACTCAGGAAACAGAGAATAGATGGGAGTAGGGCCAGTCAGAGGTTGTATTTACCGGTTTTCTGAACTACTCAAAATATCTTCTTCTCTTTTTGTAAAATATTTTATTGATTTTCAAAAGAAAAACACACAAAACAAACACCACATGTAACATTTAGTGGAGCTACAGTCGCTCCGCTCAAAATAGAAGTCATCATTGTAATAAGAAAAACAAAAAAAGAATATTAAAATCCTTTTGTTATACTACATCATCTATATAATATGCATAACTGTCAGTTTTGATATAATGAATATAAACATAAGTAAAAATTTGTAAACATCTATGTAAAAATTTTCAAAAGAGACTAGAGAAAGAAGATTAAAAAAAGGAAAAAAAATGATATTTATGTTATGTATAATATAGATTGTAAATAATCACTAACTATTATAGTTCATCTACTAACTTCAAATATTCAAAATAATACCTTTATTTCTTTTTCTTTATTTCCCACCAAATATAAACCTTCTGCCAGACATCGTAAAATTCTGATTCTTCTTGATTATTTAACCTTCTCGTCATATCTTCTACCAGTTCTCCAGAACTGGTCAAAATCTGCTGAAACCCACCTCTGCTCTGCATGGATATGCACCAACTGGGCAATCTTGAATCTTTTTATTCATCCAAAAAGCTGTCATAACTTTGGATCTCGGAAGTGGTATTACTTGTTGACACCACTCTATACAAATTTGGAGAAGTCTTCTACCATATTTTTCTAATTACTAATGTTATGAAGAATGTCAGAAAAACCCCTGTTCAAATCCATGGAACAGCTTGCCTCCAGAAGTTGTGAATGCTCCAACACTAGAAGTTTTTAAGAAGATGTTGGACAACCATTTGTCTGAAGTGGTTTAGGATTTCCTGCCTAAGCAGTGATGGCAAACCTTTTTTTCCTCAGGTGCCGAAAGAGCGTGCACATGTGCTATCATTCATGCGCAAGTGCCCACACCCATAATCCAATGTCTGGGGAGGGCAAAAACAACTTTCCTCACCCCCCCGGAGGCCCTCTGATGGCCAGAAGTGGCCTGTTTCCCAACTTCTGATGGACCCAGTTGGCTCATGTTTCGCTCTCCCCAGGCTCCAAAGGCCAAAAAACACCCTCCCCCATCCCCCTGGAGGCTCTCTGGAAGCCAAAAACACCCTCCCAGAACCTCTGTGTGAGCCAAAAATTAGCTGGCCAGCACACACATGCATGTTGGAGCTGATCTAGGGCAATGGCTCATGTGCCAGCAGATATGGCTCCACGTGCCACCTGTGGCACCCGTGCCATAGGTTCGCCATCACTGGACTAGGGGACCTACAAGGTCTCTTCCACCTCTGTTATTGTATTTTATTGTACTGTATTTATTGGGGTGTTTGAACCATGCAAGAAGATGCTTTGCTCCTTTAGGTGGGAGGTTTTCACTTGCTTTCCTGGAACTTCTGCAGACCCCCGTTGTCTTGGCCAGATCCATGGGCCGTTATAAAGAATCCAATGATTCACATTGAACTTGGAGGGGCTAAGCTGCCCCCCCCCATTGTCCTGTCCCAGGTTAGCAGCTGGTTGAGTGGAGACATAATCACTCCTTCTGTGTTGAGAAGGAAGGCCATCTCAAGGAGGGCAAACCCACCCACCCTCCTTGAGTACCCATACAACAATCCCGTTGCCTTTTTCTATGCCGCCTATTGAACTTCTGAAAATCATTCTTTGGCGATTATAATGTCAGTATAGCTTTTCATGGACTTTCAGACTTCTTTCTCCCCCCCCCCACACGCCGACCCCTGCCGTGGGGCGGCTGCACACACACAGGCACAATGGCACACACTTAACCACTTAACCCCGGCGACAAAAAGAGCAGTCAATGAGCTGTTTTCAAGGCCGCTCGTGCAAGAGAGCAGATCTGAATAGGATTTGGGGAACTGGGGGTATATAAATTTCCATGCCTCATGGCTCATCAATGGGAAACTTTGGGTCGAAGTCTCTGCGGTGAAAAGGTGGTATGAATGCAGAGGGTGGTGTTCCACCTACTTAAAAGCAGCTGCTTCCTTTTAGGAGAACAATGATTTATTCATACCCATGTGGGAAGGGCGGAATATATTAAAAAACATCTTTGGGGTGGGGGTGGGCAAGGATTTAACACCATCCCTGTCCCTTCTCTCTGTCCTGCTTTTGTCCCTGGGCGCCTGAGTGACAATATGATCCTGCAATTGTTTCCTAAACAAGGGCCTCTAATAGAGATTTCCTGCGCAGAACAAGATGGTCTTAGGGTGGGAATGAAGTGGGCTTCGAGAGCTTAGCAAGGCTTCAGAAAAGGCAGTTTTAAGAGTAGGCTGGTCCATTTGTTAAACTACTGGAGTTTGCAGATAATACAACAGTTATTGGCCTCATTCGAGACAGCGATGAAACGGCAATACAGATGGGAGGTTGAACAACTAGCCTCGTAGTGTGACCAGGGCAACCTGAAACTGAACACACTCAAAACCATAGAAATGGCGGTAGACTTTAGGAGAAACCCTCCCATTCTAACACCTCTTAAAACACTAGACAACACAGTATCAACAGTAGAGACCTTCAAATTTCTAGGTTCTATCATATCTCAAGACCCAAAATGGTCACCTGACATCAAAACGTCGTCAAAAAAGTACAAGGAATGTTCTTTCTGCGCCAACTCAGGAAGCTCAAACTGCCCAAGGAGCTCTGATACAGTTCTACAGAGGAATCATTGAGTCTGTCATCTGCACCTCTATAACTGTCCATTTTGGTTCTGCAATCCAGCATAGACTTCAGAGGATAATTAGAACTGCAGAAAAAAACAATTGCTGCCAACCTGCCTTCCATTGAGGACCTGTATACTGCAAAAAGAGGGCAGTGAAAATACTTACTAACCCCTCACATCCTGGACATAAATTGTTTCAACTCCTACCCTCAAAATGACACTATAGAACACTGCACACCAAGACAACTAGTCACAAGAACAGATGATTTTTTCCCAAGCACCATCACTCTGCTAAACAAATATTTCCCTCACCACTGTCAAACTATTCACTAAAGCTGCATTTTTGTTACTATTAGTCTTCTCATCCTTCCTCTCACCCATTTCCTCCCACATGACTGTATGGCTGTAACTTGTTGCTTGTTTCCTTACAATTTATATTATTATTGATTGTTTCCTGATTGCTTATTTGTATCCTATAACCATCATTAAGTGTTATACCTCATGATTCTTGATGAATTTATCTTTTCTTTTATGTACACTGAGAGCCTATGCACCAAAGACAAATTCCTTCTGTGTCCAATCACACGTAGCCAATAAAGAATTCTATTCTATCTCTCCAATGGGCTGCAGAAGTCCTTGAGAACAGACTCCAAGACCTATCAGCCAAAGTCTCTGTAAGACAGGAGTCCCCAAACTTGGCAATTTTAAGACTTGTGGACTTCAACTCCCAGAATTCTCTAGCCAGCTATACTGGCTGGAGAATTCTGGGAGTTGAAGTCCACAAGTCTTAAAATTGCCAAGTTTGAAGACCTCTGCTGTAAGGGATCGTTTTACTCTATGGGGTTTTTCAGGGTAAAGTGCAATTGTTCCCCAAACTGAGGCAGCAACAGATGGGCATGTGCAGACATTGACCACCAAGCACATGAAGGAAACCCACATCGATCACATGTGACTGGATCCAGATTTTCTTCTTGTTCTTCTGGGTTTGCTTGGACATTTACATCTCAAATGAGAACAGAATAAATTAGGAAGAAACCAAACCTGTCCACAGGTAAAGGGAACATAGACAACCAAGGAGAGCTTCCTTATGAGCTTTGACACTGGACCAGATGTTTGACTGGTCACCCCAACTGTGGTGGCTAGTGATATTTGAAGTTGATGGTGTCAATGCTACTACAACACAAATACACTGGCGGTAGATTGTTACACCATCTTGGATAGTTTTATGTTTCAAAAGAAATAAAGATTCAAAGGGTTCAAAGCATTATATCTGTGTGAACTTAGTACATAGCCAGTTTATATTTATGTATTTATTTTTTATGAATTCAGTTTCTATATTGCTTATCACAGCCCTCTTTACATCCATAATACCAGAATTAGCAAAGGTCTATGACAGCCTGAGTAGAATGGAATGAAATGGAATGGAATGGAATAGAATAGAATAGAATAGAATAGAATAGAATAGAATAGAATATAGAATTCTTCATTGGCCAAGTGTGACTGGACACACAAGGAATTTGTCATTGGTGCCTATTTATTTATTTATTCAATTTTTATGACACCCTTCTCCTTAGACTCAGGGCGGCTTACAACATGTTAGCAATAGCACTTTTCAACCGAGCTAGCATATTGCCCCCACAATCTGGGTCCTCATTTTACTCACCTCGGAAGAATGGAAGGCTGAGTCAACCTTGAGCCAGTGATGAGACTTGAATCATTGACCTACAGATCTACAGTCAGCTCCAGTGGCCTGCAGTACAGCACTCTACCTGCTGCGCCACCCCGGCTCTCAGTGTACATAAAAGAAAAGATACGTTTGTCAAGAATTTATTTATTTTTATTTATTTATTTGATTTGTATGCCGCCCCTCTCCGCAGACTCGGGGCGGCTAACAACAGCAATAAAACAGCATATAATAATAATCCAATACTAAAACAGTTTAAAACCCTTATTATAAAACCAAACATACGTACAGACATACCATGCATAAAATTGTAAAGGCCTAGGGGGAAAGAGTATCTCAATTCCCCCACGCCTGGCGGCAGAGGTGGGTTTTAAGCAGCTTACGAAAGACAAGGAGGGTGGGGGCAATTCTAATCTCTGGGGGGAGCTGGTTCCAGAGGGCCGGGGCCACCCCAGAGAAGGCTCTTCCCCTGGGTCCCACCAAGCGACATTGTTTAGTTGATGGGACCCGGAGAAGACCCAACTGGTCGCTGGGATTCGTGCAGCAGAAGGCGGTCCCTGAGATAATCTGGTCCGGTGCCATGAAGGGCTTTATAGGTCATAACCAACACTTTGAATTGTGACTGGAAACTGATCGGCAACCAATGCAGACTGCGGAGTGTTGGTGTAACATGGGCATATTTGGGAAAGCCCATGATTGCTCTCGCAGCTGCATTCTGAATACTACACACAACATCCAATCTATCTAACCAAATACACCAAGACTGAAATATTCAGAATAATGGTCCGCATCAACCTTTGCTTGCCTACATGCAGTAATGGGCCCCACCGGGTACGAATGGGATTGGCGATCCAGTAGAACTTTTTAGTGGGTTATGGATACCAGTGCAGGCACAGACGAAACCTCGCCCACACAAGCATCCTTGTGCAAAATTTCGCTCCGGGAGCATGCACAAAACGAAGTCTGATGCGGGGACGCATGCAAACATATCTGGTGTGCGCACCCGCACTGGCCTCGGGGTCCCATTACCACTAGGAAAAGGTAAGTAGGCCCCTTCACTGCCTGCAAGCTTTCAGTTTGATGGAGAAATATACCAACAAATCCATGGAACATAGGAGGGATTCTCTGCTTTCAGGATTCATTGCAGAGACTGTAATACGACACCTAGAATCTATAGCACTCCCATCTATACAACCCAAAGTATGGATCTGGTATGTAGATGATACCTTTGTCACAATAATATAGAACCTATAAATGGAGACTTTGCTGATTTTCTGACTGTGACAGCAGCCAAAGAAGAAAAACCAGTCATTACACTATATATTGCATACAATTACTAACAGCCACTACACAAGACAAAGAGGCAAAAGACTAGTATATCTTTGAATACCAACTAGCAGTAGAAGACATGATGAAAATAACAGAAAACAACAGAAGTCCACAACAGATAGACTTAGCAATAGTTTCAGCTGAGAAGCAGCCTCCTAGATTAAGTCAA
Source organism: Erythrolamprus reginae (assembly GCF_031021105.1). Taxonomy (NCBI): domain Eukaryota; kingdom Metazoa; phylum Chordata; class Lepidosauria; order Squamata; family Dipsadidae; genus Erythrolamprus; species Erythrolamprus reginae. The sequence continues at coordinate 28,612,484 of NC_091960.1, read as the reverse complement.
ATCCAAAAAATCCAAAAAATCCTAGACCAATTTCCATAATTAATCTGGTAATAATATTATTATTATATTATGGATTAATATAATATTAATCCATAATAATCTGGTAATATCACACTACTAACTACTAACCAGAGCATACAAAACTTTCACCAGACCAATCCTTGAATACAGCTCATCTGTCTGGAACCCACAATGCATTTCGGACATAAATACATTAGAAAGTGTCCAGAGATACTTTATGAGAAGAGCCCTCCACTCCTCTACTCATTACAGAATATTTTATGCAACCAGACTTGAAATCCTAGGCTTACAAAGCTTAAAAGTATGTCACCTTGAACACAACCCAAGCATAGCCCATAAAATCATCTACTACAACGTCCTTCCAGTCAATGACTACTTCAGCTTCAACCACAACAACACATGAGCACACAACAGATACTAACTCAAAGTGAACCGCTTCAAACTTGACTGTAGAAATACGACTTTAGTAACTGAGTAGTTAATGCCCGGAATTCACTACTTGACTCTGAAGTTTCGTCACCAAACCCCAAAAACTTTACCCTTAGACTCTCCACTGTTGACCTCTCCTGATTCCTAAGAGGTCAGTAAGGAGCGTGCATAAGTACACCAGCGTTCCTATCATCCCTGTCCTAATGTTTCCCTATTATTAGTACCCATCTCATATGTAGAGAAGAGTAAAATCCTGCACCTAGGCAAAAAAAACCCAAAACATGAATACAAATTAGGCGAAACCACACTCACCATGAGTGACTGTGAAAGGAATCTTGGAGTCTTAGTGGATAACCAGCTAAACATGGGCCAGCAATGTGCAGCAGCGGCTAAAAAAGCCAACACAATCCTAAGCTGCATGAACAGGGGGATACACTCCAAGACCAGAGAGGTAATAATACCATTCTATAAGGCCCTGGTCAGACCGCACCTGGAGTATTGCATCCAGTTCTGGTCACCACACTTCAAAAAAGATATAGACACTCTAGAGCAGTGATTTTCAACCTTCTTTGAGCTGCGGCACATTTTTTACATATACAAAATAATGGGGCACCTTGAGCGGGAGGGAGTGGGGGGGCTAAAAAAAAGTTTGGACAAAAAATTCTCTCTCTCTCTCTCTCTTCCTCCCTTTCTCTCTATTTTTCTCCTTTTTCTCTCTCTTCCTTCCTTCCTCTCTCTCTCCATCCCTTTCTCTCTTCCTTCCTTCCTTCCTCTTTTTGCTCTCTTTCTATCTCTCCCTCCTTCCCTGCCTCTCTTTCTCTCTCTCTCTTTCTTTCTTTCTCTCTTGCTGAGCTTCGCGGCACACCTGACCGTGTCTCGCGGCACACTAGTGTGCCGCGGCACATTGGTTGAAAAGCACTGCTCTAGAGAGGGTGCAGAAAAGAGCAACTAAAATGATAAGGGGACTAGAGACCAGGTCATACGAGGAAAGGTTGCTGGAACTGGGCATGGATAGTCTAGTAAAAAGAAGGGCTAGGGGGGACATGATAGCTGTATGCAGGTACTTAAGGGGTTGCCAGGGAGAGGAGGCAGGGCACCAGAGGGTTGGATGAGGAACAATGGTTGGAAACTGACCAAGGAAAGATTCAACCTGGAGATAAGAAAGAATTTCCTGACAGTGAGAGCGATCAACCAGTGGAACGGCCTGCCAGCGGAGGTTGTGGACTCCCCAACTTTGGACATTTTCAAGAGGAGATTGGACTGCCATTTGGCTGGGGTGCTGTAGGATTTCCTGTTCAGGCAGGGGGTTGAACTTGATGACCTGTAAGGTCCCTTTCAACTCAACTCAACTCAACTCAACTAAATAAATAAATAAATAAATAAATAAATAAATAAATAAATAAATAAATAAATGAATGAATGAATGAATAAATAAATAAATAAATAAATAAATAAATAAATAAATAAATGAATGAATGAATAAATAAATAAATAAACAAACAAACAAACAAACAAACAAACGAATAAACAAATGAATAAACGAATAAACGAATGAATAAATGAATAAATGAATAAATGAATAAATAAATAAATATAAACAGCATTATAGCTATGTATACTACCAATACATACTTGACAAAAATAAATAAGTAAATGAAAATAAAGTTTTCCAAGATACCATCTCTTCGGCAGCACACAAAAATATAAAAATATAATCATGGGCCTCATCTTTGCACAGTCTTCCTGGGAAGATGGGAATAGCCAACCACTTCCTTACAGCTTCCTTGAAATTCCCAGCAGGTAATCTTCAGTTAAAAATAAATGTCCTGACGAACAAAAGTCTTATTAAAATACTCCTGTGTGATTTATTTTCCCAGTGACAATATGCCCAAGAGATTCAGTCTGACCTGGCTCGTTGTGCCTCTTAATAAGATCTTTATTGCTCTTCAGTTGGAGAATTTTTGAATTTCAGCCTGGGAATATTTACTTACTTATTTATTTTTCAGTTTTCAGTTGCTGCTGTTTGGAGTTTTAAGAGCTGTTTCACTCTTTAGGCAGCCTCGTTCTCCTATCTCTTTCATGTTTTCATTTCAGATGCTTCAAAGCAAATATCTCTTATCCAAAATGTTTTCATTTCCCCAGAAAAGAAAGAAGAAGAGACAACACATTTATCCAAAACAGCCCCAATGTTTTGGAATGCCTCATGTTTGAGCATGCCGGTTGGGTGTCCATGAGGCTGTCGTTTTCTCTCAGCTCAAACCACCTCACAGGGTTGTTGTGGGCATAATAAGAGGGGGGGAAGGAGTATTTTATAAGTTTGCTACCTTAAATTATTTCTAAAGTAATAAAGATAGGATAAAAATAAAATAAACAGAACAGTTTTTTTCCGAATGCCATCACTCTACTAAACAAATAATTCCTTCAACACTGTCAGACTTTCTACTAAATCTGCACTTCTATCTCTACTAGTTTTTCTCATCATTCCTATCACCCATTTCCTCCCATGTTGACTGTATGACTGTAACTTGTTGCTTATATCCTAAGATTTTTATTAATATTGCTTCTTCATTGCTTATTTGACCCCTATGACAATCATTAAGTGTTGTACCACATGATTCTTGACAAATGTATTTTTTATTTTATGTACACTGAGAGCATATGCACCAAGACAAATTCCTTGTGTGTCCAATCACACTTGGCCAATAAAAATTCTATTCTATTCTATTCTATTCTATAAAATATCTGGCTTCAATCATGTGGTTGTAAAAAAAAAATTAAGTTCTCCACAAATATTCCCGCTTCCAATACACACCAGGGGAATTCTCAGGGTTGGTTTTTTTTACCTCAGCTTTTCTTGATAGATCAGTCTGGCAAATGAGTCCATTTTCGGCTGAGGTAAATTTTTGCCTCCTTTTTTAAAAAAAAAAAAAGCACACCTGTATTTGGTCCATTTCTACCTCAGTTAAAAATAATACTGTGATTCTTCAAGTAAGGGTATAGAGAGATTTGAACTGCATTTCTTGTGGTGTGTTTCAGAGCTCACATTTGGAGAGAGAGAGAGACGGAGAGCGAAGCTGTTGTGAGGATGCATCCAATCCAAGATGGAGGCAAATTCCCACATTCCCAATGAACTATAACAATTTTCACCTGAAGGCCAAGTAGCTGCAATGCACTAATGGTGGTTAAAAGCAGTGGTGGTATTCTATCAGTCCGCACCAGTTCAGGCAAACTGGCAGCAGGAGGGTCTGGCCACCCGCTTGTGATTCTTTTATGTACACTGAGAGCATCTGCACCAAAGACAAATTCCTTGTGGGTCCAATCACACTTGGCCAATATAGAATTCTATTCTGTTCTATTCTATTCTATTCTATTCTATTCTATTCTATTCTTGATTTGATTTGATTTGATTTGATTTGATTTGATTTGATTTGATTTGATTTGATTTGATTTGATTTGATTTGATTTGATTTGATTTGATTTGATTTGATTTGTATGCCACCCCTCTCTGCAGACTCGGGGCGGCTCACAGCAGTGATAAAACAGTATACAATGACAAATCTAATATTAACTCTAAAATAACAATTTTACATTAAAAACCTAAAAAAAACCTTATATAAAACATACACACAAACATTCCATATATAAAACTACATAGGCAAGGGGAGATGTCTCAGTTCCCCCATGCCTGATGGCAGAGGTGGGTTTTAAGAAGTTTACAAAAGGCAAGGAGGGTGGGGGCAGTCCTGATCTCTGGGGGGAGCTGGTTCCAGAGGGTTGGGGCCGCCACAGAGAAGGCTCTACCATTCCATTCCTGGGAGGGGAGGGAAAGGATGGGCGGGAGCAGCGCCAGCCAGGAGTCGGATTTGGGGCTTTTCCGAACTGCACAGAATCTTAGCTAAAGCTTCTCCCAAACACCTGAGGACCCCCAGTAACCCACCCCTGGATACAGAATTTTCTTCCTTCATTTCTGTCATTGTGTGATCATATGGATTTTTGAACGCAGATGTACTGGCCCTATAAAACATCACTCTGATAGTTCTTGGCCTCTTTCCACAGGCAGGATATCTCCTGTATTTCATACATTAATTTATATATCCATTTATATATATTTTTTCTAATGCCTGTGTCTTTTCTCCTTTTTTTGGCTATAAAGCCTCAGCAAGCATTCTACAACCGCTTGGAAGTCACACCATCTTCTTCACTCTATTAAAAAAAAAAGAGCCATAATTCTCTAACCACATAAGAACCATCCAGACAAGAATTAAGACCCTTAAAAGCATTTTAAAAATCACTTTCAAAGCCACATTCAAGAGACGTGTCTTAGTCTCACTTTAGGAAAGCCAAGATTGTCAGCCGGAAGTACTTATTATTCTCAAAGTGGGCATGTCTCCAGTAGGCTTTGGCTTTGCTGGCTGAGGAACTCTGGGAATTAAAGTCCACAAGTCTTAAAGTTGGCAAGGTTGGAGACTCCTGCTCTAAAACACAATTTATTTATTTAATTATTTATTTATTGGATTTGTATGCCGCCCCTCTCCGCAGACTCGGGGCGGCTAACAACAATGATAAAAAACAGCATGTAGAAATCCAATTCATAAAACAACTAAAAACCCTTATAATAAAACCAAACATACACACAAACATACCATGCATAACTTGTAATGGCCTAGGGGGAAGGAATATCTTAACTCCCCCATGCCTGGAGGCATAAATGAGTCTTGAGTAGTTTACGAAAGACAGGGAGGGTGGGGGCAGTTCTAATCTCCGGGGGGAGCTGGTTCCAGAGGGCCGGGGCCGCCACAGAGAAGGCTCTTCCCTTGGGGCCCGCCAAACGACATTGTTTAGTCAACGGGACCCGGAGAAGGCCAACTCTGTGGGACCTTATCGGTCGCTGGGATTTGTGTGGTAGCAGGCGGTTCCGGAGGTAATCTGGTCCAATGCCATGTAGGGCTTTAAAGGTCATGACCAACACTTTGAATTGTGACCGGAAACTGATCGGCAGCCAATGCAAGCCACGGAGTGTTGAAGAAACGTGGGCGAATCTTGGAAGCCCCACGACGGCTCTCACGGCTGCATTCTGCACGATCTGAAGTTTCCGAACACTTTTCAAAGGTAGCCCCATGTAGAGAGCATTGCAGTAATCGAACCTCGAGGTGATACGGGCATGAGCGACTGTGAGCAATGACTCCCTGTCCAAATAGGGCCGCAACTGGTGCACCAGGCGAACCTGGGCAAACGCCCCCCTCGCCACAGCAGAAAGATGATGTTCCAATGTCAGCTGTGGATCAAGGAGGACGCCCAAGTTGCGAACCCTCTCTGAGGGGGTCAGTAGTTCCCCCCCCCAAGGTAATGGACGGACAGATGGAATTGTCCTTGGGAGGCAAGACCCACAGCAAGACCCACAGCCACTGCGTCTTGTCTGGCTTCAACTCCCAGCAGCTCCCCTACTGGCTGAGGAATTCTGGGAGTTGAAGTCTACACCCTTTAAAGGGGCCAACTTTGAGAAGCACTGGTCTAAAAACATCCCTTGAAAACGTGAAAGAGTGGGTCGTACCTCGCAGATCCCTAGGAGAAAAACAACAGCAGGATTTCATTCCTACCAGGATGTTTCAAAAAGTTCAGCCAAATGACATTGACCCATCTAATGCATTGCACAAGGAGACACGTTGATTTCAGGAGTCAGCCAGGCTGACTTCTCTTCACCATCGTCACCTCGGCACCATCATCACCGGAAAAGGAAGCCCATCTCTCCAGATGCGTGACCATAATTTCTTGGCTCTTGTAACACCCTTCCCGAAAACAGATGCAACCAGAGAGCACGAGATGAGAGAAGGGGGCTATCATAACAGGCCAGATCTGGCTTTTGATGTCCTTGTCTAAGGAGGAAAAGCTTTACTACAGGATCACTTGAAGACTACTCTGACCCTCCACACAAGCACAATGCAGAACACATGTCTTCTCTTGCTTTAATTAACTTGGTTTGGATTGTTATTTCTCCTAAGACTGCCTTTGTTCCCGGGACATGAGTTCATTTGGTCTATGCTCCAAAAAGTGCACGTCTCCATCGATCCTACAGCTATAGAGAGGAGCTTTTCCCAAACCGGTGCTCTCCAGATACCTTGGACACCGATGGAAACAAGTTGAGAAAAGTAGGCATGGCCATCCATATACATTTTATGACAAAGGTACCAACTGGACAGGTTCGCAGACAGAAGAACTTGAAATAGAAACAATCCTCTTGTTGATGTTTATTGTACTACTTATGGCAAGGAAGAATGGGGCAAGCCTTGTGGCATGCATGCCCAGTGCCAATTTTTAAAAAATAAAATTATCGAAAGAAAAGCCAAAAACAAGATGCCGATGCATGCACAGTGCCAGATATTCATCTTCTGTGCATGCTCAGAGGTTCCCATGGTGTACACACACACATATTTGCAGTACTCTATTTCTCTATTTCCATGTCTGGAGACGGACAGAGGAGGTCTCAGTTCCTAAGAACATTGGAAATACTGTATGTTTTTTCCAATGATCTTAGGCAACCCCTGTGTCCAACCCCTGAACGGGTCACGATCCACAGGTTGAGAACCGCTGTGCTAAATGAATGACCCTGCAGAGGAGGAGGGAGAAATTGATTGATCCTTGACTGATTATGTGTCATCAAATCAACTCTTGGTGACCAAGTGACTTTCTCTCTGATGATCCATCTCTAACTTGCTCTTTCAGTTCTTCCATCACCTTTGTAACTCGGTTTCTTCTCCTTGTTGCTGGTTATCTCACACTACTCACAAGAGCCTACAAAACTTTTGCCAGACCCATCCCTGAATACAGCTCATCTGTCTGGAACCCATACCACATCTCGGACATCAACACCCTTGAAAACATCCAAAGATACCTCACCAGAAGAGCCCTTCACTCCTCCACTCGAAACAGAAGACCCTACGAAAATAGACTAACAATCCTGGGTCTAGAAAGTTTAGAACTACGAAGCCTAAAACACGATTTAAGTATTGCCCACAAGAACATATGCTGCAACGTCCTGCCTGTCGGCGACTACTTCAGCTTCAACTGCAACAACACAAGAGCACGCAACAGATTCAAACTTAATATTAACCGCTCCAAACTTGACTGTAAAAAATACGACTTCAGCAACCGAGTTGTCGAAGCGTGGAACTCATTACCAGACTCAATAGTGTCAACCCCTAACTCCCAACATTTCTCCCTTAGACTATCCACGATTGACCTCTCCAGGTTCCTTAGAGGTCAGTAAGGGGTGTACATAAGTGCACTAGTGTGCCTTTCGTCCTCTGTCCAATTGTCTTTCCTTTATCTCATATATCATATATATTTTCTTCCTTTCATATATCTTCTCCTCTATTTTTATATATTTTCTTTATATACAGTATATTACTTCATGTCTATTCTCTTCTATATGTATTGTGTATTGGACAAAATAAATAAATAAATAATAAAATAAATAAATAAAATAAATAAATAAATAAATCTTGTTCTTCTCTTTCATTCCACTTTTGCTGTCATTGGAGCTTTGTCTAGAGAAAGCTGGTGACCTCACTCAGTTCATAATAATAATAATAATAATAATAATAATAATAATAATAATAATAATAATAATAATAATAATAATAATAATAATAATAATTCATTAGATTTGTATGCCGCCCCTCTCTGAAGACTCCGGACTAAGAGGTCAGTAAGGTGCATAAGTGCACCCGCATGCAGTAATGGGCAGCCAAAAATTTTACTGCCATGCTGTGGGTGTGGCTTATTTTGTGGGTGTGGCTTAATAGTTATGTGAGTGGGTGGGAGTGGCTTGCCAGCCATGTGACCAGGTGGGAGTGGCTTGAACTGCTCACTATTTCCTGATGTTTTCCACCCAAATACAAAACAAAACAGGCCAAGTGAGATCAGTGTATGTTTTGCCAGCTTGTTGATTCTAACCTGCGTCTTGCAGACACCTTTGTGACAGTTAAAAAAACGTCAGTGGTTAAAAAATAACCTGCCCCCCCATGCACCCCAAAAATCAGCTGCATGGCAAGAGGCGCATTCCACACATGCGCGGTGGAGCTGGCCTGGGTGAAGGCTCGCATGCCCGCAGAGAGGGCTCTGTGTGGCACCTGTGGCAGGCGTGCCATAAGTTCGCCATCAGCGTTTTAGACTATATTTTTCTCACCATTGTCCATCCTGACTTGGGTAGTGAAGTCAGAATGTACAATTTCTCTCTTTTAACATGGAGAATTTAACATGGGGGGGATTTATGCAGCCTTCTCTGCTAATATCCATTGACAGTTCCTTTCGCTCCATAAATTTATCCAATTACTTTTGTGGCCCAGAGAGCACCGTAGCCTTGATTGAAAGCAAATGTGGCTTTTGCTCAACTCAAGCTAGATGAGATACTTCAACCACCTTGCCAAGACAGCTAATCCAAGTTCTGCTTTGGTTTTCAGGGAAAATAAATTGCCAAAGGAAACCAGGTTGGTAGAACATAGGCAGTAATGGGCGGCAAAATCTTTTACTGCCGCACTGTTGGCAGGGCTTATCGTGTGGGCATGGCTTGATGGTCATGTGACCAGGTAGGAGTGGCTTGTCAGCCATGTGATCAGGTGGGAGTGGCTTGACAATCATGTGGCCATGGCTGGTTTAAAGATCATGTGACTGGGTGGGAGTGGCTTACCAACTGTTGTGATTCCGTCCGAGGCCCCTCAGGGAACGGCTGATCTTCTGTCAGTTTCCTGCTCAGAGGGGGAGGATGAGGAACAGGAGGTTCAGGCAGACGAGGAGGAGGAATCCCAGGCTGAGGAAGAGGGGGAACAGCCAGAGGCCCCCGAGAGGGAGCTCTCCCCAGCAAGCAGCCTGGATTCCTTAGAGGAAAATGCACAAGCAATAATCGATCTGCGACAGAGAAGAGCAACACAAAGAAGGGACCAATTGACTAGGTACTTTCAGCACTAAAGAGGCAACAGCTGGGTTTGGGTGTGGTGCTCTCTGGAAAGGCTAAAAGGCAGACCCACCCTTCCTGGCTTGTGGAGTATTATCTTTGGGAGTCCTGGGACCTGGCTGTGATCTTTGGCGTCTTGGAATTCTGGTTTGTGACTTTGACTACTGAAACCTTGGGGGGGAAAGGTGGGGGTCTTATGCTCTACAGTGGTGGGTGTGCCAGCAAGAAGTTTGCTGTATTGTCTGGCCATCAGGACTTTGCTGTGAAGCCTCATAGCCTGCCTGTTGGGAAGAACAGGTTTTTCTCTGTGTTTATTTTTCAAGCTATAAAGTACTTTTGCTTTTACCAACGTGTCTGGCTGTTTTTTCCAGTTGGTGTTGAGGTCTGGGGGAACCCAGACAGAACACCAACCAAGATAAGTTTTCAAATAGGTGCTTGGTCTCTTTTATTTGAATAGACACAAAAAGGACAAACAAGAGACAGCATTATTTGTTGAGGAGGACAGTAACATTTTAAGCACACAACCCACAACATTCAGTATGATAACAGATTAGGCAAGTAGCTCAATTTTCTTTAATTGATATAAAAGTTCAGTTCCAGATAATGATTAAAATAATTAAAGCGTTTATGGGCAAAAGCATGCTATTTAATTCGTTCCTATTCTAAAAGTAATCAGGGATCATACTAAGGTACTAGAGAAGGAAGGACAATAAAAAAACGATTAAGTATTCAATAAACCTACTACAGTAGTCCCTCGCTATACCGCGCTTCACCTACTGCGGCTTCACTTCATCGTGGGTTTTTGAGGAAGTCGATCGGCAGATTTAAACAGCCCGCCGAACTCGATCGGCAGGTTTTTCAAAAAAAAAAAAATATCTAAAATTGTAAATACTGCATTTAAATACTGTATCTAAAATAAATACTGTGTGGGAAGGGTTTATAAACACTTAAAACAATGAAAACTTACCAAACAATTACAATATAAATACTTAAATAAGTACTATCAGTCGATAAATTCCCCATCGCGGATTTCACCTATCGCGGCCAGGTCTGGAACGTAACACCAGCGATAGGTGAGGGGCTACTGTACCCCCACTGCGTCACCATCCCCCCCCCATGGGGGCAGCAGCCCATTACTGAACATAGGACAGCCTCTTGGATTGTCAAAGAAGTCCACTTTTAGTCTTCTCCTCAAATCAGGTTTAAAAAGGCAAAGAGCCTCCTCAAAGTCACGCTCAATCCATGGGGTATTTTTTCTCCTTTTCATCAACAACATGGAAGTGATTTGTCATTATTGTCTTCCGGAACATTTTTCAACTTCTCAGTCCAGTCCATAGCTCTGGGATTTTGTGATGGACTCTTATTCAAGTCCCAAGCAGGCCTGACTCTTAGTTTTTATTTTTATTTAAGATCAGCCAAGGTTAGCTAGATGCTGCCACCTAGCTGGGCCAAATGAAGCCACAAAGAAAACAAATAGGCAACTCGTTTTGGGTTGAATCGGTGCACTTCATTTGCTGTGCTCACCCTGAGAAGGTTGCACCAGATGTTCTCGATAAGGTTTAGTGATTCCTTTTAATTAATCACAACTGTTCTCGTTTGTGCTTGGCGTTCTGGCTGCTGCATTTGCTGCGGGTGGAAGTGCAGCATGGAACCACTTCCCTAAACCCAAGCGGCAAAATTCTGCCTTGGACTCTCTGGTTCTTTCTACACAACCAAAAAGTGGGGATGTTATTTTGTGTATACATTTCAGCTGAAGACACCCACCTGAAAAAGTTCCAGACTTTTACATCATCTCTCTTTTTTCTTCTCTTTTTTCTTGCAGCTGCATTATTATCAAAATTAAAGTTTGCTCTCAAGACTATTTATTTATTCAATTTTTATGCCGCCCTTCTCCTTAGACTCAGGGCGGCTTACAACATGTTAGCAACAATGATCCCTCTAAGGTGCGCAGCCGTGCGGCTGCACACACAAGAACAACCCCTTGTGCAGCCTTTTTCAAGGCCGCGCAAAGGAGCCAGACATTGGAGTTGGGGGCAGGGAGTGACAAGGAAATTCCGGAGGCCGGCGTAGGTTTTTCTTGTTCTGAATTTCCAGGAGGGAAATTTCCCAGGAAATGTGAGAGCGGCACGAAGGCCCAGCCAGTTTCCTGCCATTCCCCCTTTAATCCCGGCCATCTTCGGCATTTCTGGGCTGCCAGAGGAATTTTTTGGTGGCGCTTAAGGAGGCTTTGGCAGCCCAGAGCAAACGGAGTGTTTTCCTTTCTCTGGGTGCCACCTCAGAGTCCCTCTTTTTATTTTAAAAGCCTTAAAGTTTTGGATTTTTTTGATTCCCCTCCCCTCACTTTCTTCCTTCGGCAGCGACTGTCCTCCTCCTCTTCTTCCTCCTCCTCCCACCACCCAAATTCCGAGCTTTTATTTCTTTCCTAATGGGTCTGCACGCATTATTTGCTTTTACATTGATTCCTATGGGAAAAATTGCTTCTACTTACAAACTTTTCTACTTAAGATTCTACTGATCACGGAACGAACTAAGTTCTTAAGTAGAGGTTCCACTGTCGTGGTAAAAGATCAACAGTGAGGATCCCACGACAAGCTGCAGTGTTCAGCTCTTCTCCTCTAACCTAGTTACTGTTGTGTTTGAAGAATCAACAGCTTCATTTGCTGATCTATTTCAGGGAAATGTGATAAAATGTACAAGTAGTTGAAAGGCAAAAGAAGGTGCATTTAAAAGGCTTTTTCTTAATTTCCCATGTTCTCCCACCTCATCTCCTGCCACTGAGACAAGGCAAGTAGGCATCCATAGAAGGCCGGATACATCCCTGTTCCTGAAGCTCCCACCTGTCACCTTTCCATGCTTACCTGCATCTTCCCAGCGACCGATAAGGTCCCACAGAGTGGGCCTTCTCCCGGTCCCGTCGACTAAACAATGTCGTTTGGCGGGCCCCAGGGGAAGAGCCTTCTCTGTGGCGGCCCCGGACCTCTGGAACCAGCTCCCCCCGGAGATTAGAACTGCCCCCACCCTCCCTGTCTTTCGTAAACTACTCAAGACTCATTTATACCACCAGGCATGGGGGAGTTGAGATAGCTCTTCCCCCTAGGCCATTACAAGTTATGCATAGTATATTTGTGTGTATGTTTGGTTTTATAATAGGGGTTTTTAGTCGTTTTTATTATTGGATTCTACATGTTGTGTTTATTATTGTTGTTAGCCGCCCCGAGTCTGCGGAGAGGGGCGGCATACAAATCCAATAAATTATTATTATTATTATTATTATTATTATTATTCCCTCCCTTCCATTACCTTCTCCTTCCCTATCACCTGCTTTGGTCTCAGCTGTTGTCAGACATTCAGCTAAAGAGATCATAACAAAGCAATCAAAGAGAAACCAATGACCACAGACTGTAGCAGACCAATAGAAACATAGAAACATAGAAGACTGACGGCAGAAAAAGACCTCATGGTCCATCTAGTCTGCCCTTATACTATTTCCTGTATTTTATCTTACAATGGATATATGTTTATCCCAGGCATGTTTAAATTCAGTTACTGTGGATTTACCAACCACGTCTGCTGGAAGTTTGTTCCAAGGATCTACTACTCTTTCAGTGAAATAATATTTTCTCATGTTGCTTTTGATCTTTCCCCCAACTAACCTCAGATTGTGTCCCCTTGTTCTTGTGTTCACTTTCCTATTAAAAACACTTCCCTCCTGGACCTTATTTAACCCTTTAACATATTTAAATGTTTTGATCATGTCCCCCCTTTTCCTTCTGTCCTCCAGACTATACAGATTGAGTTCATGAAGTCTTTCCTGATAAGTTTTATGCTTAAGACCTTCCACCATTCTTGTAGCCCGTCTTTGGACCTGTTCAATTTTGTCAATATCTTTTTTGTAGGTGAGGTCTCCAGAACTGAACAGAGTATTCCATATGTGGTCTCATCAGCGCTCTATATAAGGGGATCACAATCTCCCTCTTCCTGCTTGTTATACCTCTAGCTATGCAGCCAAGCATCCTACTTGCTTTTCCTACTGCCCGACCACACTGCTCACCCATTTTGAGACGGTCAAAAATCACTACCCCTAAATCCTTCTCTTCTGAAGTTTTTGCTAACACAGAACTGCCAATGCAATACTCAGATTGAGGATTCCTTTTCTCCAAGTGCATTATTTTACATTTGGAAACATTAAACATTAATCAATATTTTCCATGCTATGTGTACCCATCTTCCCCTCCCCAAATAGCCTGTCCTAGCAGTCAGATTAAGGCAAGACAGATTTGAGATGCCTGGAACAGCCCAGAAACAGCATAGCGGGACCCAGGGGAAGAGCCTTCTCTGTGGCGGCCCTGGCTCTCTGGAATCAACTTCCCCCGGAAATTCGAACTGCCCCCACCCTCCTCGCCTTCCGCAAGACTTTGAAAACTCATCTATGTCACCAGGCATGGGGTAGCTGATGTATCCCTAGGCTAGTAAGATTTATGTATGGTTATGATTGGGTACTATGTTTGTTTTTAATGAGAAGGGTTTTAGTCATAGTTTTAATTATTGGATTTGTTATACATTGTTTACTCTGCTGTGACCCGCCCCGAGTCTCCAGAGAGGGCCGGCATACAAATCTAATAAATTATTATTAATTATTGCATTTTTGTCAAGAGTTCAGGCACTCTTGCAGCTCACCAGCATTTTTCTAAGCACATCTGGTTCCTATGCTCCGATTGCTGTACTGTATATTAGCTCTAAAAGGTAGGTGGTGATATAATGCTGCTCTCTAGTGGCCAAAGAGAGGAAATTCCATCTGACCCTATAGGACAGTGATGTTGAATCTTTTTTCACTGAAGTGTTGAAAGCACGTGTGCACACACTATTGCACCTGCACGAGTGCTCACAACCCATAATTCAATGCCTGGGCAAGGCAAAAATTGCTTCCCCTGCCCCCTGGAGGCCCTCTGGAGGCCAAAAACAGCCCATTTCCCAACTTCTGGTGGGCACGGTAGGCTCGTTTTTCACCCTCCCAAGGCTCCAAAGGCTTCCCTGGAGTCAAGGGAGGGGAAAAATGCCCTCCCCCATTTCCCCGGAGGCCCTCTGCAGGCCAAAAATGCCCTCCCAGAGGCTCTGTGCAGGCCAAAAAACAGCTGGCCGGTGCACACATGCACATTGGAGCTGAGCTAGAGCAACAGCTCGGGTGCTGACAGATATTTATTTTAATTTTTTATTATTAGCGTTGAAAGGGACCTAACAGGTCATTGAGTTCAAACCCCTGCCTGAGCAGGAAATCCTACGTCACCCCAGCCAAATGGCAGTCCAATCTCCTCTTGAAAGTGTCCAAAGTTGGGGAGTCCACAACCTCCACTGGCAGGCCGTTCCACTGGTTGATCACTCTCACTGTCAGGAAATTCTTTCTTATCTCCAGGTTGAATCTTTCCTTGGTCAGTTTCCAACTGTTGTTCCTCGTCCGGCCCTCTGGTGCCCTGGAAAACAGTGTGTCCCCCTCCTCTTTGTGGCAACCCCTCAACTACCTGTATACAGCTATCATGTCCCCCCTAGCCCTTCTTTTTACTAGACTATCCATGCCCAGTTCCAGCAACCTTTCCTCGTATGACCTGGTCTCTAGTCCCCTGATCATTTTAGTTGCTCTTTTCTGCACCCTCTCTAGAGTCTCTATATCTTTTTTGAAGTGTGGTGACCAGAACTGGATGCAATACTCCAGGTGCGGTCTGACCAGGGCCTTATAGAATGGTATTGTTACCTCTCTGGTCTTGGAGTGTATCCCCCTGTTCATGCAGCTTAGGATTGTGTTGGCTTTTTTAGCCGCTGCTGCACATTGCTGGCCCATGTTTAGCTGGTTATCCACTAAGACTCCAAGATCCCTTTCACAGTCACTCATGGTGAGTGTGGTTTCGCCTAATTTGTATTCATTTTTTGGGGGTTTTTTGCCTAGGTGCAGGATTTTACTCTTCTCTACATATGAGATGGGTACTAATAATAGGGAAACATTAGGACAGGGATGATAGGAACGCTGGTGTACTTATGCACGCTCCTTACTGACCTCTTAGGAATCAGGAGAGGTCAACAGTGGAGAGTCTAAGGGTAAAGTTTTTGGGGTTTGGTGACGAAACTTCAGAGTCAAGTAGTGAATTCCGGGCATTAACTACTCAGTTACTAAAGTCGTATTTCTACAGTCAAGTTTGAAGCGGTTCACTTTGAGTTAGTATCTGTTGTGTGCTCATGTGTTGTTGTGGTTGAAGCTGAAGTAGTCATTGACTGGAAGGACGTTGTAGTAGTGGTATTAATACCTCTCTGGTCTTGGAGTGTATCCCCCTGTTCATGCATCTTAGGATTGTGTTGGCTTTTTTATGCTTTTTTACACCACTGCTATAGGAAAAGATGTTTAATTGAGGGTGTTCTAAATGAGGAGCCCCCCCAAGAAATAGGTCAAGCATATAATGTCTAATAATTAATATCAGAATGGGTAACTGTAAATATATTTTAGTGAAAACAGGAAATCAGTCCATGGCAATTATCAGCCAGTAATTACAGTCTCAGGCCCAAAGCCAAAACTCCTCAAATATTTTTCTTTGATCCAGTCTTCAATAACTAAGACTCACAATACCTTGGCAGGAAGCCTGTACAAACAAATTGCAGCTTCTTCTTTTGTAGTTTCACAGAAATAGTTCACAATCACGATCATCTCAGCTCTGTCCCATTGTCAAACGTTGATGTCTACAATAGCCCATCACAAGAGACATACTTATATAGCCAAAAAGCGTGCCCAAGTGTTCTACAGAGCTATTCACACATAGTTCTCTTCCTCCTCAGCCATTCCTGTCTGCGAATACTCCTGCACACTCTTGCATGGAGAACAGGCTCTTGCTCTTCTCCTGAGCCGTTCATGGGCACCTCTGGAGGTGCAACAGGCCCTGGTTGATTCTCAACCTCTGACTCCACATCCTCTCTGGCCTCCTCGCTATCAGACTCGGGTGCCAAGTACACTGATCTAGGATACCAAAACACACCTGTCTCTCGATCCTCAGAATCTGTGATCAGTGAGCGGGAGATATAACAAGCAGGAAGAGGGAGATTATGATCCCGCTATATAGAGTGCTGGTGAGACCCCATTTGGAATACTGTGTTCAGTTCTGGAGACCTCACCTACAAAAAGATATTGACAAAATTGAACGGGTCCAAAGACAGGCTACAAGAATGGTGGAAGGTCTTAAGCATGAAACGTATCAGGAAAGACTTCATGAACTCAATCTGTATGGTCTGAAGGACAGAAGGAAAAGGGGGGACATGATCGAAACATTTAAATATGTTAAAGGGTTAAATAAGGTTCAGGAAGGAAGTGTTTTTAATAGGAAAGTGAACACAAGAACAAGGAGACACAATCTGAAGTTAGTTGGGGGAAAGATCAGAAGCAACGTGAGAAAATATTATTTTACTGAAAGAGTAGTAGATCCTTGGAACAAACTTCCAGCAGACGTGGTTGGTCAATCCACAGGAACTGAATTTAAACATGCCTGGGATAAACATACTGTATATCCATCCTAAGATAAAATAGAGAAAATAGTATAAGGGCAGACTAGATGGACCACGAGGTCTTTTTCTGCTGTCAGACTTCTATGTTTCTATGTGGATGGACCACAACAGAGGGTAGTTCAAAACATATGCTTGGCCTCTTTCAGTCTAATCAATGTTTTATTTAAAGGCACAACTAGCTCATGGATGTTTAAACCTTAAACTCAAACTTGCGCAGTCTGGAAAGTGCTACCAGATTCTTCATTGCTTAGCAATTGTTGCTGAGATGGGGGCCAGTCTTCGCAGGAGGGCTTTTCAAGGCCTTCTAACGCACTTCTACTTTCCAAGGTGTGCGATGAACATGCTGTCTTTCCTCTTAGTTCTTTTTGAGATGCCATTCTTTATCATGCCATTCTAATTAACAAAATATATGCAACGGTAGTGAGGAGGAAGAGGACTTGGAAAATTACCGTATAAATAGAATACCCCATAAGCTTTAATTATTTTTTAAGAGTTATAGACAGTGATGGGCTCCTACGGGCATGGTCAGGTACGCAGAACCAGTAGAAAAATTTGGCTAGGTACGTAAAACCAGTAGAAAATGTTTGAATTTCTTTCTTTTTTTTCCCTTCTGGGCTCTGGGTATGTTTTTCCTACTGCAGTAAATGAGGTTGAATGTGTATAAATTTAGAAGATCTCTCTGTGTGTGTGTGTGTGTGTGTACATATACATACTGTTTATATAGAAACATAGAAACATAGAAGAGTGACGGCAGAAAAAGACCTCATGGTCCATCTAGTCTGCCCTTCTACTATTTCCTGTATTTTATCTTAGGATGGATATACAGTGATCCCTCGATTTTCGCGATCTCGATCTTCGCGAAACGCTATATCGTGATTTTTCCCACCCGATGACGTCACTCTCTTCCTTCCTTTCTCATCTTTCTTTCTCTCTCTCTTTCTCTATCTTGCTTCTTCCTCTCTCACACTCTCTTCCTCCCTCTCTCATCTCTTTCTTTCCTTCTCTCTCTTTCTCTATCTCTCCCCCTCTTGCTGGCGGGCGGGCGAGCGGGGGCATCAGCGAGGAGCCGGGGTTTCCCCTTTGCGTGGGCGGCTGGGAAACCCCAATCTTCGTCTGCTCGCTGCTGCTGCGCCGAGCAGATCAGCTGCTCGGCGGCCAAAGGAACCTTCCCTGGGTCTTCCCCCTCTTGCTGGCGGGCGGGCGAGCGGCGGGCATCAGCGAGGAGCCGGGGTTTCCCCTTTGCGTGGGCGGCCGGGAAGACCCAGGGAAGGTTCCTTCGGCCGCCCAGCAGCTGATCTGCTCGGTAGCGCAGCAGCAGCGAGGAGCCGAATCGGGGTTTCCCCTTTGCGTGGGCGGCGGGGAACGCAAACTCCACCATCTACGCATGCGCGGCCATAGAAAAAAGGGCGCGCATGCGCAGATGGTGTTTTTACTTCCGCAACCCTACATCGTGAAAAATGGATTATCGCGAGGGGTCTTGGAACGGAACCCTCGCGATAATAGAGGGATCACTGTATGTTTATCCCAGGCATGTTTAAATTCAGTTACTGTGGATTTACCAACCACGTCTGCTGGAAGTTTGTTCCAAGGATCTACTACTCTTTCAGTGAAATATTTTCTCATGTTGCTTTTGCTCTTTCCTCCAACTAACTTCAGATTGTGTCCCCTCGTTCTTGTGTTCACTTTCCTATTAAAAACACTTCCCTCCTGAACCTTATTTAACCCTTTAACATATTTAAATGTTTCGATCATGTCCCCCCTTTTCCTTCCGTCCTCCAGACAATACAGATTGATTAAGAAAATTATATAGTAGATAATATATATTTTTGTGTGCCTGTTTGTAATATGTATGTACACATGTGGCATATATACATAGAATTAAATAGTATCTTTTGGACGTTCAGTAATAGTAAACAGATAGGGAATTAGTCTCTCTTTGAGGCGAGGAGAGGCCAGGCACCCTAACCCTAATCCAATGTGAGAGACGTCAAGTTGGACACCTTTAAGCCACTCCCAGTCACTTGATCGCCAAGCCACTCCCACCTGGTCACATGGCCGGCAAGCCACACACACAAAATAAGCCACGCCCACAGTGTGGTAGTAAAAAAAATTGCAGCCCTTCACTGATTATAGCTCACCTTTTATTCAGGAGCTCAAGCTGGTGTCAGGCCCCAGAGGATCAAAGGCTGTCACCACTACCGGTTCGCTCAAACCGGGGCGAACTGATAGCAATCCACCACTGATGTTAAATGATGCTTGTCAGAAGGCCCGCAGTGTTGATCACAAGACCCTGGGACATTGCAGCCGGTCATAAATGCATGCCAGTTTCCAAGCATCCAAATTTTGAACATGTGACAGTGCATCGGTCTGAAAAAAGTGGTCATAAATCACTTTTGCCAGGGCCTATAACTTTGAACAGTCCCTAAACGAATGCTTGCAAGTTGAGTCATATTCTTTCTCCAACTTAATGGACTTCTACCTATAGCTCAGAATCAACCTCTGTGCCGTTAGGTGAACTCTAGTCTACCAGAAGCTTATGAAATAATATCTTTTTAACCTTCCAGGTGCATCAGCACTTATTTTTTCCCGAGACTGACTCTAACGCTAGCTAGTGAAATGCTAGGTGTGCCTTCAGCTTCAGGCGAGAGAGAGAGTGAAGAAAGACATTACCTTGTTCAATTTCAATTTTCCCTTTTAACCCCAGGCCATTTATTAAAACGCACATACTGAGAGTCAGAAGTGTCACAAAGGGGCCCCTTTAGCCTTAACATTATCAAGGCTGCAGTACAGGGCAGTGATAAATTGAACTGCCCTTTGGTCTGTCACAGGTAGATTAATACGAAGAGCTAAATAGACTTTACATGGCTAGAAGCCCAGGCATTCTGTAGTCATAAGACAAGATGGAGCAAGCCGTACCCTGGCACATTGGGGATTGGGGTCTCCTTTAACACACGGATCTCTCCCCCTGCCCCTCTGAAAGACAACTTCTGAAGCCCACCTGCCTGCACATGTTTCATGCAGTTCAGAGCAGTGTTCCCTCTAATTATTTTTTTTGGGGGGGGGAGCGGAAAAGTATAGTGTCTGAGCGGCAGTCCCTTCGGGACTGGGCGGCACAGAAATAATTAATAAATAAATAAATAAATAAATAAATAAATAAATAAATAAACAAACAAACAAAAAACCCACCCTGTTTTGCCTCAGAGAATTTCAAAATAAAATACTGGACTGTGTGTCTATAACAGTGAGCTCATAATAGGGCAACTCTATCAATATTCCCCCGTCAGGCATGGGGGAATTGAAACACCTCCCCTGGGCATATTCAATTTTATACATGGTATGCTTGTGTGTGTGTGTCTGTTAGTATATGGGGTTCTTTTAAATCTTTAAATATTTTAAAGTTATTTGAATTATTTATGATTTGTTATATCTTGTTGTGAGCCGCCCCGAGTCTTCGGAGAGGGGCGGCATACAAATCTAAATAATAAAATTAAATAAATAAATAAATAAATAAATATCAAAATTCCACTTAAATAGTTGAGCTAGTTTGAAACTAGATTTTGATTTTCTTTCTCTCTTCCTTACTCCCATTCTTTCTCTTTCTCTTTTCCTTCCTCTCTTTTTTCTATCTGTTTCTCTCTCTTCCTCTCTCTCTCCTTCCCTCTCACTTTTTCCCTCTCGGCTTCTGGGCAGGTTTGGAAAACTCTGAGTTGATGATGATTTTTAAGTGAGCCATTGCTCATTGCTCAGCTTAGAGGGAACTATGGTCCAGAGATTGGGAGGAAAAGAATTCTTTACTTGGCCAGAAGAATAAGGTATAATCACACTGTCCTACAAATTAACCAGACATGACCCAGGAAAGGAGGTTTCCCAAGGGGAGGGGAGGGGCGGTTTGTTTTCAGAGGGATCTAGTGGGGATTCTCAGATACTCTGGGATCCAGTGAGGCAGGTCCATGTTTGAAAATTCAAGATCCAACATGTTGGAAGTGCAAAATAGCTCATGGTACATATTGTCATCTAGGGTGGTTATGCCCAGTGTGGCAAGAAAATTTTGGAACATGGTTAGGAACTGGATAAAGGAAGTGATAGAAGATAAAGTAGAATTAAACCCAGAAATATATCTATTAGGGACTGCCAGAGGGCGACACACAAAACCAAATTACTATTGAATACAATTTATTGTTTTAAAAAAAGAAAGTCAATAATTTTTATTCTCAAAGTAATAGGATTGCATCTGGGGGTCCAACCTTGGAAGCTTTAAGATTGGTAAACGTCAAGTTCCAGAATTTCCATGTTGACTGGGGAATTCTGGGAGTTGGAAGTCTACAAATAATAATAATAATAATAATAATAATAATAATAATAATAATTATTATTATTATTATTATTATTATTATTATTATTATTATTATTATTATTATTAATTAGATTTGTATGCCGCCCCTCTCCGAAGACTCGGGGCGGCTAACAACAATAGTGAACAATATGAACAACTCCAATACTTAAAAATGCTATCTAAAAACACTATCATTAAAAATAACCACACAACCCAGTCATATCATACATAAACCTTATTAGCAAGGGGATTTATCAGTTACCCCATGCCTGGCGACATAGGTGGGTTTTCAGCAGTTTACGAAAGGTGAGGAGGGTGGGGGCAGTTCTTATCTCCCGGGGGAGTTGATTCCAGAGGGCTGAGGCCACCACAGAGAAGGCTCTTCCCCTGGGGAAGATTTGTGGTTGCAAATCAAAGACTACCTAATTTTTTATCTCTGGTAACTTTTAATGACACCAGGACTGAAATGATAAGGTTCTATACAAGAGATGGGATTTGGGAAGAAATCATTTCTTGCATTTTAAGAGAAGGCAATAAATTACCAAAATTATTTACCTTACTTTTCGGAGTATAAGATGCACCTTAGTTTTGGGGGAGGAAAATAAGGGGGGGGGGTCTGCCTACCAGATATTCATCTGTCTAGTGTCCTTAGTCTGGTCAGCTTCAGCACATTATTTTATCCCTTGGTTAAGGCTGAAAAAACCCTAATTCAGAGCGAGCAGCAATGAAAAAAGCCTGCAAGCCAGTAAGAGCCATGAAGATCTGTTATCGTTAGCTCTGGCCCAGCTCCTGCCCCAAGGAATGTGGAGGTAGATGCAGGGGAAACATCAACCTGCCATAGGCCTGTTTTATTGCCGACAGAGTCAGGTAGTGAAGTTTCCTCGGAAGAAGAAGGTGGGGGTGACTTGGAAGAGGGGGGCTTGGCAGACAGCCCAGGAAGCCAATCTCCATTATCTTCGGTAGATTCGGATGATGAATTGCTAGACCCACGCATGCGTAGAGTTATGCATAGGAGAGAACAACTGAAGAAATATTACAGGTGATAGAGAATCCACCTGTGGTTGGGTGGGGCTCACGTCATTATAGCAGCTGTTAAATTGGCAGCGTGCAGGCTTAGCAGCGTGGAGATTATCTGATCGTAGTTGTTGGGAGTCACGGAGTTTGAGAAAAGAAATCCTTGTAAGTTTTTGCCACGTCTGGAACAAACAGTATTTGTGCCGAACTTCACAGTACTGGCTTATTGCTGATTTATTGCTTGCCTTGTTATCGGACTGTAATCCATTACTGCCTTGTTTATACAAGAAAGCCCTTTGAATTCTAAAAAGGGAGTTTTGCTTCTCTTTTGTTGAGATAAAAAACATTTACTGGACTTATACTGCGTGTGTGTGTCTGTTTTGAACCAATTTCCTTTTCATTGGAGGCCTGTACTAGAAGCCGGCAGAACAAGATCGTTAGCGCCTTATTAAGGCTGGGGAGAAAAAGCTTTGGAAAACCTACATTGAAAGTATAAGATGCATCCAAATTTTCAGCCTCTTTGACTCCAAAAAATACATTATATTTGTTGCAATGAAGCAGAAAGTTATTTCTTTATATATATTTTTCTTTACAATAGTCCCTTTTTTTCCATTTTTTTTTCTTTCCTGAACTTTCTAGTTTTAAAAGTTTGCAAACTAGCAAATGCTCTGTCCTACACATTGGGAAGAAGAATCTAAACTCCAAATACGAACTTAATAATCAAATTATCACAGATAATCCCCACTCGGTTAAAGACCTTGGTATACTAATAACAAAAGATTTAAGTGCCAAAGCCCACTGCAACAATATAGCCAAGAAGGCTTCAAGAGTTGTAAACCTAATCCTACGTAGCTTCTGCTCTGGCAATCTCACACTACTTACTAGAGCTTACAAAACTTTTGCCAGACCCATCCTCGAATACAGCTCATCTGTTTGGAACCCATATCGCATCTCAGACATTAACACCCTTGAAAATGTTCAAAGATACTTCACCAGAAGAGCCCTTCACTCCTCCACTCGAAATAGAATACCCTATGAGACTAGACTTTCAATCCTGGGCCTAGAAAGTTTAGAACTAAGACGCCTTAAACAAGATCTAAGTATTGCCCACAAGATCATATGCTGCAACGTCCTGCCTGTCGGCAACTACTTCAGCTTCAACCACAACAACACAAGAGCACACAACAGATTTAAACTTAATATTAACCGCTCCAAACTTGACTGTAAAAAATATGACTTCAGTAACCGAGTTGTCGAAGCGTGGAACTCATTACCGGACTCCATAGTGTCATCCCCAAACCCCCAACACTTTACCCTTAGATTATCTACGGTTGACCTATCCAGATTCCTAAGAGGTCAGGAAGGGGCGAGTACAAGTGCGCTAGAGTGCCTTCCGTCCCCTGTCCTATTACTCTCCTATATCTCTTCTTCTATTCTTTCATTGATATATTCTATTCCTATATATATATGTATGTGTATGTGTATGTATGTACCAGGGTGATTCGACACAAAATGTAACCCTTCCCTGGTACAGAGCTGAAGGGATTGGATACTGTAGCCTAGAGGATAATTCTCTGCCTTACAAGGCAAAGGTTGCAGGTTCAAGTCTCAGTGGGTATGGCTAGCTGATGAGGCCAAAATAAGGCCGAAATAGATCTATCCTAGTCTCCCTTAATTTTCAAATTCAGCTTAAACATGTGATATGTATATATATATGTATATATATATGTGTGTGTGTGTATATATATATATACAACAACACAAAGATTGGAACTTCAGCCTGATGATGGTGAATGTGATTTCGCCGAAACGTCGCATAGACATGCAAAACATTACACAGGGCAAAACCCGAACTCAGAACAATCTACATATATATATTTATATATATATATATATTCTATTCCTATATTCTATATATTCTATTCCTATATATTCTATTCCTATATCTTCTTTTCTATTATTTCTTAGATATATTTTACTATGAGTATCTCCTCTATAATCTTCATCATGTATTTTACTATGTGTATATTGATATATACTCACTAAAACCCTCATTGTGTATTGGACAAAATAAATAAATAAATAAATTGGTTTTTATCTTTTAAATTGTAATGCTTAATAAAATTACTGTATATATATATATATATATTTAAAAAGCTAGCACAAAAGGGAACAAGCGAGCTCACTCAGAGCTTGCCCAGCCACCTTTCTTTTGCCTTGTCCACTCTGGAGCCATTTTTCACACTCTGAAAATACGGATCGCTTTTAGCCTGGGTCCATCTGGTTTCTCAAATAGCCTGTCTCTTTGATAAATAACATAAATTAAGTTAGACAAGACAAATAAATAGGGTGGGTTTTTTCCCCTTTTGCTCCCTCCTCCCCCCCCCCCTTTTCCAGCATCTACCCTCAACCTCTCCCTGGATGGAAAGCAAAAACATATAGAATTCAGCAAATACCTCGAGTTTCCAAAATTCACCAGTGCAAAATCTGAGCGGCAGCAAGGAGAGTGGGATGATTGCAAACATGTCTGAAATGTTAAGAGTTTAACACAGAGCGCAGGACGCCCGCATAACTTTTAAGCTCTTCTTAATCCCTTTTGCTGCAAACCACGAATCTGCCGCACGAATCCCAGCGACCAGTTAGGTCCCACAGAGTTGGCCTTCTCCAGGTCCCGTCGACTAAACAATGTCAGCTGGCGGGACCCAGGGGAAGAGCCTTCTCTGTGGCGGCCCCGACCCTTTGGAACCAGTTCCCCCTGGAGATTGCCTTTCGTAAACTTCTTAAGACCCACCTCTGCCGTCAGACATGGGGGAATTGAGACGTCTCCCCTGGCCTATATATTTTATGCATGGTATGTTTGTGTGTGTTTTATTTTTAAATAAAGGATTTTTAGTTTTTAATTATTAGATTTGTTACTGTATATTGTTTTTATTATTGCTGTGAGCCGCCCCAAGTCTATGGAGAGGAGAGGCATACAAATCTAATAATAATAATTTTAAAAACCAGCACTGCTAACAAGGCCAACAGATTAGCAGCGACGAAGCTTTCTAGAATTTCATATTGCTTTCCCTGCAAGGCTCCTACCTGGACAGGGCGGCGGCGTTCGGTAGGGAAAATGGAGTTGCGTGCACAGATCCATGTGATTGGGCACGTTGGAGTGAGATTTTGCTCCTGCACATACACAGGAAGCAAAATCTTGCAAGAGGGCGTGTGGGTGCCCGAGAGTTTAGCAAATAGAGAGTTTCCGGTCACAATTCAAAGTGTTGGTTATGACCTATAAAGCCCTTCATGGCACCGGACTAGATTACCTCAGGGACCGCCTTCTGCTGCACGAATCCCAGCGACCAGTTAGGTCCCACAGAGTGGATCTTCTCCGGGTCCCGTCAACTAAGCAATGTCGCCTGGCGGGACCCAGGGGAAGAGCCTTCTCTGTGGCGGCCCCGGCCCTCTGGAACCAACTCCCCCCAGAGATTAGAATTGCCCCCACCCTCCTTGCCTTTCGTAAGCTTCTTAAAACCCACCTCTGCCGCCAGGCATGGGGGAATTGAGATCCTCTTTCCCCCTAGGCCTTTACAATTCTATGCATGGTATGTATGTTTGGTTTTTATATTAATGGATTTTAAATCATTTCTAATACCAAATTACTATTGTACACTGTTTTATTGTCGGTTAGCCGCCCCGAGTCTCCGGAGAGGGGCGGCATACAAATCCAATAAATAAATAAATAAATAAATAAATAAATTTTTGCTTCTGAGCATGCGCAGAAGCAAAACAAATCGCTGAAATCTCACGTGCATGTGCATCCCCTCGCAAGATTTTGGTTCCTGCGCATGCGCAAAAGCAAAATCTCGCTGCAACATGCATGCGAGGAGGCCCAACAGAAGTCTTAAAACCAAGGGACTCGGCGTCTTTTTGTCCCTTTTCTCTTCACCCAACATCTGGAAGCACGTGATCCATCTTTCCTGTTCAGTAGCTCATGCCATGTCCTCCCGTCCTCCATTAAACCTTCTTTCCAGGCCACTTCCATGAATCCGGCCTCTTTTTCCCCAGAAGGAAATTCCTTCCAACACTTGCATGAGATGTTAAATTGTTTTGGGTCAATATCTTACCTGAACTACCTTTGGGGCTACACAAGCTATGTTTCCCTAGTGTGTGGATCCAGCTACTAAACTAGTTTGTGTTTGAACTTGTTTGGTAGCCGGATTCACATATCCACCCCACTATAATGACCCGGAGTAGCCCAGCAGGTAGAGTGCTGTACTGCAGGCCACTGAAGCTGACTGTAGAACTGGAGGTCAACGGTTCAAATCTCATCACCGGCTCAAGGTTGACTGAGCCTTCCATCCTTCCAAGGTGGGTAAAATGAGGACCCGGATTGTGGGGGCCATATGCTGGCTCTGTTAGAAAGTGCTATTGCTAACACGTTAATTAATTAATTAACTAACAAACTGTTGTGGTTAGCTCTGGCCCAGCTCCTGTCCCAAGGAATGTGCAGGTAGATGTGGGGGAAACATCCACATGCCGCAGGCCTGTTTTGCTCCCGATGGAATCTGCCGACGAAGCCTCCTCTGACCAAGGAAGCGTGAGTGGCAGGGAAGAGGGGAGTGTGGCAGACAGCCCAGGAGGAGATCAATCATCTGTATCATCCCTGGATTCTGAACAAGAATGACACATCCACGCATGTGTAGAGTAATGCATAGGAGACAACAACTGAAGGATTATTACAAGAGAAAATGAGGCCACCTGTGGTTGGGTGGCACTGCTGTAATTAGTGCTACAGATAAAAGTGCAACCTGGTGTTTTAGCCTCATGGCAGTTTATCTGATTCGTTATTTCGTCAAGATTGTGGTTTTGGTGCTGTTCAAGATTATGTGTGGACTCTCATGACTTTAGAATTGGACTCAATTTCCCAGTTATTGGGTGAGCAATTGGATTGCATTTAACCTGTGCCTTGTGTGTACCAGAAAATCCCTTTGACATTTAAAAAGGGAGCTGCTTCTGTTTTTCTGTTTATAAAAACTTTTGGGTTTTCCTTTAATCGTGTGGTGTGTGTCTTCATGGACTAATTACCCTGTAATTACGGGTGGTTGAAACACGCCGGCAGAACACAAACAATGCTTTTGGAGGCTGGCTTATTCTGTTGCTTATTCAACAAACACTGCTGAAGAAATCACGGCTCTTTCATTGCATTAACCCAGTCATTGTCTCCCTTGTGATCACTTGAGAAGCATACCACATTAGATAATTAAATCAGGATTCAGGCTGCAACAGATTTCAAAGCAGTAAGTGGGATATGGGGACTTAACCCATGCGTGTTGGATGGCTCTGCTTCATAAGGACAACTCCATTTGCAATCCTGTCATTGCCTGTCGTTTGTCTGCTCAGAATTTCTCGGCCCAGAAGAGAAGCAAGAGATATTTCATTAGAAGGAAAATAGTTATCCGATGAAGCAGCAGCTTGATGGCTAACAGACACAAGCAGCAATTCAGTTGCTAACCAGGACGCCTTCTATATTGGGCTTCAGTTCCAGGAACACCAATAAGAGAGTATGTGCCCTCTTTTCTGGAAATCCACTTCTGCAACAAGGAATGCATCCCAATCCTTGAGTCATCTCTTCATTTCCTTTCATTCCTCCCCGACAGAGGCAGATGTCTTTCTCGCAGGAAGGCGCTTAAAATATCCTCCCTCCCCAATGATTGAGGGGCCGAGAAGGTACAGCACCGAGGCCGTTACACCCGTAGAAATGTCAGAACTTCAAGACACGGAGAAGAAGAGAGGGGAAATAGAGAGGGGAGAGAAGAGGAGAAGGAAGTAGAGGGAAGAAGAGGAGAAGAAAGGAGGGAAGAGGAAAAAGAGGGGGAAAGAGAGGAAGGAGGAGAAAGAAGAGGAAAGGAAATGGATTGTTCTTATAAAATTAGGTGGAATATGGTGTACAGTGATCCCTCGATTTTCGCGATCTCGTTCTTCGCGAAACGCTATATCGCGATTTTTCCCACCCGATGACGTCACTCTCTTCCTTCCTTTCTCATCTTTCTTTCTCTCTCTCTTTCTCTATCTTTCTTCTTCCTCTCTCACACTCTCTTCCTCCCTCTCTCATCTCTTTCTTTCCTTCTCTCTCTTTCTCTATCTCTCCCCCTCTTGCTGGCGGGCGGGCGGTGGGCGGGCAGGCGGGCGAGCGGGGGCATCAGCGAGGAAGACCCAGGGAAGGTTCCTTCGGCCGCCCAGCAGCTGATCTGCTGGGCGGCCGCAGCAGCAGCGAGCAGACGAAGATCGGGGTTTCCCCGCCGCCCACGCAAAGGGGAAACCCCGATCTTCGTCTGCTCGCTGCTACTGCGCTGCCAAGCAGATCAGCTGCTGGGCGGCCGAAGGAACCTTCCCTGGGTCTTCCCCGCCGCCCACGCAAACTCCACCATCTGCACATGCGCGGCCATGAAAAAAAGGGCACGCATGCGCAGATGGTGTTTTTACTTCCGCAACCCTACATCGCAAAAAATCAATTATCGCGAGGGGTCTTGGAACGGAACCCTCGCGATAATCGAGGGATCACTGTATAGAAGAAAACAGATGGGTAATTTCATTTTTTTTTTACTTGAGGATTATACTATTGAGGGGAGGGGAGAGGAAAAGGGGGGAAGGGGGGGAAGAGACTGCAGCTACAGCTCTGGAATATGAGACTGACTTTCCCAACAACGTCAGCAAACCACCGTCAAATAATTTTTAATTTATTTTGTAATAATTACACTTCCTTTAATAATTTTATTGCAATTAAACAACCTTTAAAGATTTTGTTATGATTAAATAAGCACTCATACTTTTGTTATTTTAACTAGATGTATTTCATATTAATAAAATTGAAGTTCTCCGATCATTATTTTACGAATGTATTTATCTTTTTAAAAATCGTATTAGTGGTCTGTGGGACTTAAAATGGATCTGTGAGGTCCAAAAGGTTGGGGACCCCTGGATTAAACACAACACCTCGAGGCTCGACTACTGTAACTCTCTCTATATGGGGCTACCTTTGAAGATTGTTCGGAAACTTCAGATCGTGCAGAATGCAGCTGCGAGAGCAATCATGGGCTTTCCCATATATGCCCATGTTACACCGACACTCCGCAGTCTGCATTGGTTGCCGATCAGTTTCCGGTCACAATTCAAAGTGTTGGTTATGACCTATAAAGCCCTTCATGGCACCGGACCAGAATATCTCCGGGACTGCCTTCTGCCGCACAAATCCCAGCGGCCGGTTAGGTCCCACATAGTTGGCCTTCTCCGGGTCCCGTCGACTAAACAATGTCGGCTGGCGGGACCCAGGAGAAGAGCTTTCTTTGTGGCGGCCCTGACTCTCGGGAACCAGCTCTCCCCGGAGATTAGGACTGCCCCCACCCTCCTTGCCTTTCGTAAAGTTCTTAAAACCCACCTCTGCCGTCAGGCATGGGGGAACTGAGACATCTCCCCTTGCCTATGTAGTTTTATGTATGGAATGTTTGTGTGTATGTTTTTATATAAGGGGGTTTTTAGGTGTTTTTTTAAAAATGTAAAATTGTTATTTTAGATTTAATATTAGATTTGCCATTGTATACTGTTTTTATCACTGCTGTGAGCCCCCCCAAGTCTGCGGAGAGGGGTGGCATTCAAATCTAATAAATAATAATAATAATAATAATAATAATAATAATAATAATAATAATAACAGCTTCCTTTGAAGTCTTTATTTTTGGCATACTCTCTTCTTCTTCCCACAATTAACAACTCTGTTTATTATGAAAGCCTGATCGCAGGGCTGTGTATGTTTGTGTGTGTGTGTGTGTTGTGTGCAGAAATATTTATTTAGTGTTTACAATTCTCAACTTGGGATCACTACTAGGTGACGCGGGCTCAGGGGTGTCAAACTCACGGTGCCATCACGTGACAGATCAGGAATTTTTTTTCCCCTTCAATAAACTGGGCAGGTGCGTGGCCAGTGCATGATTGACAGCCCTGCTCTGGAGGAATGATCTTAGAGGAATTAACACAGAATAAGTGAAAGGATTGTCTTGGGAGGAACACCGGGAAAAAGTGGTCAGAAACTTGCTGATTGTAACCCCATATCTCCTCCAGATTTCAAATGGAACAGAGTTGTAGACCCATTTCATCCCGACTTCCTTTTCTCCCCATTTTGCATGCTTTAAAACAGGGGTCCCCAACCACCGGGCCGCGGACCAGTACCTGGCCGCGGGGCATGTTGCACCGGTCCGTGGAGTCAGCAGCTGCCGGCCCTCATGCCGCCACCCCCTCCCTCCAGCGCTTCGCCTCCCGCCGGGCAAGAGGCCTCGGGAGGCAGGTTCTGCCGGCCACAGGACGATGGATGGGACAGAGGGGCGGGAAGGACCGAGAGCCTCAAGCCTCTTTTGGCTTCTGCCGCGGGGCGTTTTTGCGTTTTTGGCTGGGGGGAGGCAGGAGGGCCAGCCTGACCCCCTCTCTCCAGCGCTTAGCTCCCGCTGGGCAAGAGGGCTTGGGAGGCAGGTTCTGCCGGCCACAGGACGATGGCGGGAAAGAGGGGCGGGGAGGACCAGCACCCCCATGCTTAATCCCGCCCCCAACCACACCCCTTTCCGCCCCCACTGGGCCATAGAAAAATTGTCTTGCTGAAACTGGTCCCTGGTGGAAAAAACGTTGGGGACCACTGCTTTAAAATATGCATAAAAGCAGGTACAATTTTAAAAAAAACGTAGAGAATGCCCTCCCTGTTTTGCTCTTGAGACAAATTCAAGATCCTTGTTTATTTATAAAAAATTAAAATGCCAGCAGGAGATGAAAGCACTGGGAACAAAAAGAAAGATACATATATACACATTGCATATATATCCTGTTCTACAGTATGAATTTAGAAAAATTAAAACCTTGATTAAAAGTACATCAGAATTTTCCAAAACACTGGGGAGAAAAATGTTATATATACAAATATACATAGAGCTTCCATAGCGATTTTAAAACCCAGCCACCAGGATCCCAATGCCTAAAACCTGGCCCCAAAACAAAGCACTTTTTTAGAATCTGACTTAGGTCGAGTAAAGTCCCAAAGAAAAAAGAATGAATTAGAGAAATGCAGGCTCACTTAGTGCTTGACTCAGTACTGTAATGCCAGCGAGCAAAAAGTATTTTCCTCCATTTCCTTGGGGAGGAATATTAATTTCATATGTTTCTACAATGTAGAAATGCAAAATCCCAAATGTGGCTGAACGAGACCACGCAAACCGACATTTATTTTATCTCTCCAAATACTGGAATATACTTCGGGTTTCTTGAACTGTCGTGCTGTCAAGTCGGGGCCGTTTAGGAGAAGGCATGGCGACAGGCGTCAGAGTTCTCCTCTTGATCTAGAAAATGGCAGGAAGGAGTTTAGTTCCAAAGATTTTGAGTCATCTCTTCATTTGCTTTCATTCCTCCCCAACAGAGGCAGATGTCTTTCTCGCAGGAAGGCACTTAAAATATCCCCCCCCCCCCCAATGATTGAGGGGCCGAGAATGTACAGCACCGAGGTCGTTACACCCGTAGAAATGTCAGAACTTCAAGAAACGGAGAAGAAGAGAGGGGAAATAGAGAGGGGAGAGAAGAGGAGAAGGAAGTAGAGGGAAGAAGAGGAGAAGAAAGAAGGGAAGAGGAAAAAGAGGGGGAAAGGGAAGAAGGAGGAGAAAGAAGAGGAAAGGAAATGGATTGTTGTTATAAAATTAGGTGGAATATGGTGTATAGGAGAAAACAGATGGGTAATTTCATATTTTTTTTTACTTGAGGATTATACTATTGAGGGGAGGGGAGAGGAAAAGGGGGGAAGGGGGGGAGAGACTACAGCTACAGCTCTGGAATATGAGACTGACTTTCTCAACAACGTCAGCAAACCACCGTCAAATAAGTTTTAATTTATTTTGTAATAATTACACTTCCTTTAATAATTTTATTGCAATTAAACAACCTTTAAAGATTTTGTTATGATTAAATAAGCACTCAAACTTTTGTTACTTTAACTAGATGTATTTCATATTAATAAAATTGAAGTTCTCCGATCATTATTTTACGAATGTATTTATCTTTTTAAAAATCGTATTAGCGGTCTGCGGGACTTAAAATGGATCTGTGAGGTCCAAAAGGTTGGGGACCCCTGGATTAAACACAACACCTTGAGGCTCGACTACTGTAACTCTCTCTATATGGGGCTACCTTTGAAGATTGTTCGGAAACTTCAGATCGTGCAGAATGCAGCTGTGAGAGCAATCATGGGCTTCCCTAGGTATGCCCATGTTACACCAACACTCCGCAGTCTGCATTGGTTGCCGATCAGTTTCCGGTCACAATTCAAAGTGTTGGTTATGACCTATAAAGCCCTTCATGGCACTGGACCAGATTATCTCAGGGACCGCCTTCTGCCGCACGAATCCCAGCGACCGGTTAGGTCCCACAGAGTTGGCCTTCTCTGGGTCCCGTCGACTAAACAATGTTGTTTGGCGGGACCCAGGGGAAGAGCCTTCTCTGTGGCGGCCCCGACCCTCTGGAACCAACTCCCCCCCGGATATCAGGGTTGCCCCCACCCTCCTTGCCTTTCGTAAGCTCCTTAAAACCCACCTCTGTCGTTAGGCATGGGGGAATTGAGATATTCCCTTCCCCCTAGGCTTACAAAATGTATGCATGGTATGTCTGTTTGTATGATTGGTCTCTTAAATTGGGGGTTTTAAAATTACTTTTTATATTCGATTTGTTATACAGTGATCCCCCGATCATTGCGAGGGTTCCGTTCCAGGACCCCCCGCAACGACCGGTTTTTCACGAAGTAGCGCTGCGGAAGTAAAAACACCATCTACACATGCGCAGATGGTGTTTTTACTATAGCCGCAGCAACGAGCCGAAGATTGGGGTTTCCCCGCCGCCCGCTCGCACCGCTTCCCAGCTGGGAAGCGGCACTGGGGGTCTTACCGGCCACCCACTCCTCGCTGCTGCCGCCCCCGCCGCTTGTCCGCCGCCTGCCTGCCCGCGCGCCCGCCCTTCGCCCGCCCACGCCGTTCGCGAACGGCGTAGGTGGGCGTGGGCGGGCGAAGGGCGGGCAGGCGGCGGCGGCCGGTAAGACCCCCAGCGCCGCTTCCCAGCTGGGAAGCAGCCCGAGCGAACGGCGTGGGCGGGCGAAGGGACCCAGGGAAGCCGCCCAGCAGCTGATCTGCCCGGCGCCATCTACGCATGCGTGGCCATAAAAAAAAGGGCACGCATGCGCAGATGGTGTTTTGACTTCCGGGTTGAAAAATCGCGATTTAGCCCGTTCGCAATGATCGGGAGCGCGATACCCGGGGGATCACTGTATTTATTTTTTTTACTGCTGTTAGCCGCCCTGAGTCTGCGGAGAGGGACGCATACAAATCTAATTAATAAATAATAAATAAATAAATAGAATAAATAAGAACGAAATGTGTGTTAAGTAACAGATTCCCCTCAAATCAATCAAGATTTCTACCTGGGGCTTGGCTTTCTCTTTCACGCCCTCGCTCTTAACTGGGGACAGAGTCTGGAAGACAAAATTCCTTGAGTTCCTGGGGGCATTCGGGTTGAGATCAGACAAGGCTGCCAATTTCTGCAAGACGGCTCTTGGTTGGTTCAGCAGAGATCCATTCTTCAGCTGTCAGTTGGGAAAGAAAATAGAAGTTATCCAAGACTCATATTCAAGCAACATGACCTCATTATCATTTAAGACTTCAGGAGCATAGAGCATCTCACAGGCAGGATGCAAATAAGGAAGAGCAGCGCTTCAATTAATTTTGCTCTCTCTCCTAATGTATGCAAGCCATAGTGCAGTGTTTCCCAACCTTGGCAACTTGAAGAGATCTGGACTACAACTCCCAGAATTCCCCAGCCAGCATTCGCTGGCTGGGGAATTCTAGGAGATGAAGTCCAGATCTCTTCAAGATGCCAAGGTTGGGAAACACTGCCATAGTGGAAGTATATTTTATTTACATAGAAACATAGAAGTCTGACGGCAGAAAAAGACCTCATGGTCCATCTAGTCTGCCCTTATACTATTTTCTGTATTTTATCTTAGGATGGATCTATGTTTATCCCAGGCATGTTTAAATTCAGTTACTGTGGATTTATCTACCACGTCTGCTGGAGGTTTGTTCCAAGGATCTACTACTCTTTCAGTAAAATAATATTTTCTCATGTTGCTTTTGATCTTTCCCCCAACTAACTTCAGATTGTGTCCCCTTGTTCTTGTGTTCACTTTCCTATTAAAAACACTTCCCTCCTGGACCTTATTTAACCCTTTAACATATTTACATGTTTCGATCACGTCCCCTCTTTTCCTTCTGTCCTCCAGACTATACAGATTGAGTTCATTAAGTCTTTCCTGATACGTTTTATGCTTAAGACCTTCCACCATTCTTGTAGCCCATCTTTGGACCCGTTCAATTTTGTCAATATCTTTTTGTAGGTGAGGTCTCCAGAACTGAACACAGTATTCCAAATGTGGTCTCACCAGCGCTCTATATAGCGGGATCATAATCTCCCTCTTCCTGCTTGTTATACCTCTAGCTATGCAGCCAAGCATCCTACTTGCTTTCCCTACCGCCAGACTGCACTGTTCACTCATTTTGAGACTGTCAGAAATCACTACCCCTAAATCCTTTTCTATTTATTTTATTTATTTTCTTTATTCGATTTTTATGCCACCCTTCTCTTTAGACTCAGGGCGGCTTACAACATGTTAGCAATAGCACTTTCTAACAGAGCCAGCATATTGCCCCCACAATCCGGGTCCTCATTTTACCCACCTCGGAAGGATGGAAGGCTGAGTCAACCTGGAGCCGGTGATGAGATTTGAACTGCTGACCTACAGATCTACAGTCAGCTTCAGTGGCCTGCAGTACAGCACTCTACCTGCTGCGCCACCCTGGCTCATAATCAGGAATACACGAACTGCGCAGCAGTAAAAGAGGGAGCAAGTCCATGGATACATGTAGCCTGATTTGTTTAGCCCAGGGGTCTCGAAACGTGGCAACTTGCTAGCTGGAGAATTCTGGGAGCTGAAGTCCACAAGTCTCAAATTTGTCAAGTTTTGAGACCCCTGGTCTACCCTGCTAGTGGCATTAAGGAGTTGCACACAGTGAGAGATACTGCAAGTGGGAAAAACAGGGTTGAGCCTGGGATATTTTTCACGGGGAAACACAAGGCGCAGCCATTAGATACACAAGCTTCCCCATGCAATCAAGGCCATCTGTGACAGCCCAACCTCTGGAGGCAATCTGGTATTTATTACCAGGAAAGGAAACCCACGTCTATTATAAAGAAAGCTTTCTACTGGCGATATAAATTTAAACAAGGAATCGTCCATTCTCAGATGATACTAACCTGTGGTTTGCTGCTGGGCTGGAAATTTTCAAATGGATTTCTGGGAAGTGATTTAATTTCCTGAACAGCTACTGTAGAGGGTGCTAGGAGGGCGAAGAAAAAAGACAGGGAGAGAGAGAGAGAGAGAGAGAGAGAGAAAGGAAAGTTTTTCAGAAGGCGAACCAACAACAGGAATTTATTTATTTATCTCCCTAGGGACTTACAACAAAAATTAAAACCTATAAAAAGTATTAAAACCTATAAAAAAATATTAAAAACAATTTAAGTCCCACAATTAAAAAAAAAAAACAATACGGTACATGCCATTTTGGCTAGATCTCGATAGTACACCATCAGATCAACGGCCCCAGGCCTGACGGAAAAGACAGGTCTTTACAGCCATTCAACGCAGTGTAGAAGCAACAGGATGAGCCGGGGTGGCGCAGCAGGTAAAGTGCTGTACTACAGGCCACTGAAGCTGACTTGTAGATCTGAAGGTCAGCGGTTCAAATCTCATCACCGGCTCAAGGTTGACTCAGCCTTCCATCCTTCTGAGGTGGGTAAAATGAGGACCCGGATTGTGGGGGCAATAGCCTAGCTCTGTTAAAAAAGTGCTATTGCTAACATGTTGTAAGCTGCCCCGAGTCTAAGGAGAAGGGTGGCATAAAAATCGAATAAATACCGTATTTTTTGCTCCATAAGACGCAGTTTTTTTCCTCCCAAAGTAGGATGAAAAATCAGCCCCATCTTATGGAGCGAAGATGCAGGCAGGGAGGGGGGGGAGGCGCTGGAGCAGAGGGGGGGCGGCGATATACAGTAGAACCTCGACATACGAATTTAATTGGTGCCGGAAGGAGGCTCGTGAGTCGAAAAGCTCGTATGTCGAAACATTGTTTCCCATAGGAAACAATGGAAAAGCGATTAATGCGTGCAAGCTGGATACTACAGTACTGTACTGGCAGCGAACTGGAGCAGCAGCTCCGCCTGCGTCCCGGGAAAGCGGCCGCCCGGGCCGAGTGGATGGAAGGAGCCTGGCGGCGGGCGGGGCTTGGCGGCGGGCGGGACGCGCGAGGGAGCGAGCGATCCGGCGTGTCGGGCTGCCCAGGAAGGCGAGCGGTGCGCGGTAGGCGCGGGGACGGAGACAGGGGGGGGGAATCGTCTGAACGCGGTTCCGAGGTGGGGGTTTGGGGGGGGTGCTGGAAAGCCCCCCAGGCCGGCTGCGATCTTTTAAAACAGCTGCGCCGCTTCCCAGCTGACTCCTGAAGCCAAAAGCGAACTTCCGCGCTTCAGGAGTCAGCTGAGAAGCGGCGCGGCTGTTTTAAAAGATCGTAGCCGGCCTGGGGGGCTTCCCAGCACCCCCCCGAACCTCTAAAATCTAGGTGCGTCTTATCAGCAGGTGCGTCTTATAGAGCGAAAAATACGGTAAATAAATAAATAAATTTGACGTCTGGAGAAACTGTTTCCCGTGGGGGCACTCACAAGTCAGGACAACCAAACCTGGATTTGGAAACCACCGTTTTAACCATTTCAGAGTTGCAGTCACGTTTCGACAGTTTTACCAAAAACCAGCATTCACTTAAGAGTTTTCAGCAAAACTGGGGCAGAGCAAACCAACTGGCTTTCTTTAAAACCACCTTATTTGCTAAACCACTGCCACAAAAACGGTTGTAAAATTGGGCCAGTCCCATGATTTATGACCATCATGACTTCTGACTGTGATGGTCAGACTCCATTATAGCCATAACCTGGAGCCTACCTGTAAAATATTTTAAGTTTTTTTACGGGGACCACTTTTAGAGAAGCAGGTGGCCCCTTCAGAGGGTTGGGGGGGGGGTGTTTCAGTGATGCTGCTATCCTTGTTGTTCTCTGAGCTTGGTTGTCTCCTTAAAGACGCTTCATTATCTTAACTAGGTGTTAGTAAGGAGTGGGATTTGCTGTCATTTACCGTATTTTTCGCTCCATAAGACGCAGTTTTTTTCCTCCCAAAGTAGGATGAAAAATCAGCCCCGTCTTATGGAGCGAAGATGCAGGCAGGGAGGGGGGGGGGAGGCGCTGGAGCAGAGGGGGGGCGGCGATATACTTACCAAAGGGCCCCGGGGAAATTGAATAATGGGGGGGGCCCGGCGCTTCTCCTGCTGAGCCCAGCTGCTGCGGCTGGAGGCGCGCCCGCTCTAGCGTTCCTTTCGGCCGGCCGCCGCCTGTGCAAAGTTTGGCTGCGAACTCGGAAGCGCCATCCCGCCAGCTGGCTGGCTAGCTGCTGCCTGGCCCCCTCCCTCCCGGAGGAGGGTCTCCCTCCGCTCCACCAGCGGCGCTCCCCCCGCCAGCCAGCCAGCCAAGCCCCGCACCCGCCGGAACCGGCTCCTCGCTCTCCCCCCGCCGCCCGCTGCGTTTGCAGGAGGTGGGGAGGGTCAGGCGGCCCGCCAAGGCCAGGAGGGACGCCGCTGCCCCCCTTCCCTCTCTCCGCCTGCCGCTGTGCCTCCTTGACGCCGAGAGGAAATGCCGGCAAAGGTTTTTCTTATTTTGAATATTCCGAGTGGGCTAGCAGGGAGATAGGGAGCGCGTGCAAGAGAGGGAGAGAGAGAAAGAGAGGGAAAGGGGGGAGAGGGGGGAGAGAAAGAGAGAGGGAGAGGGGGGAGAGATAGCAAGAGAGGGAGAGAGAGAAAGAGAGAGGGAAAGGGGGAGAGAGGGGGGAGAGAAAGAGAGAGGGAGGGAGAGAGGAGATAAAGGAAGAGGAGAGAAAGGAAGAGAAAGAAAGAAAGAGGGATAGAAAGAGAGAGAGAGTGAGAGATGCTCAGTGAGCTTTTCTTTGAAGTTGCCTTTCTTTCTTTCTTTCTTTCTTTCTCTCTTTCTTTCTTTTTCTCTCTTGCTCTCTTGCTCTTTCATTCTTTTTTCTTTCTCTTTCTTTCTTTCTTTCTCTTGCTTTCTCTCCTTCCTTCCCTCCTTCCATTTCTTTCATTCCCCCTCTCTATTTTTTTCTTTCATTTTCTTTCTTTCTTTCTCTCTTTCTTTCTTTCTTTCTTGCTCTTTTTCTTTCTCTCTTTTACCTTCCCTTCCTCTATTTCTTCTTTTCTTTCTCCTTCCTACCTTCTTCCCTCCCTCCCTCCCTTCAGTCCTTCCTCTCTTACTCTCCCCTTTCATAAGTTTCCTTGCTTCCTTCCTCTGTTCCTGTCCCTTCCCCCTTTCTTTCTTTCTTTCTTTCTTTCCTTCCTTTCCTCCCTCCATTTCTTGCTTTCCTTTTCCTTCCTCCCTTCTTTCCTCCCTCACTCCCTTCTTTCACTCCTTCCTCTCTTCCTCTCCCCTTTCACACCTTTCCTTGCTTTCTTTGCACCCTTCTATGTTATTGTAATAAATATTTTAGCCCACTTTTTGGCTCAAAATATTTTTTTTCTATTTTCCTCCTCTAAAATCTAGGTGCGTCTTATCAGCAGGTGCGTCTTATAGAGCGAAAAATACGGTATATTCTGGTGTCTTGCCTGTCTGTATGAGTGCAGGTGGTCTTAGAGATTCTTTGGGTAGGCTGTTTACTGATGGCTCTTTGGCAGTTTCTTAACTGATGTATTATTGGTCTGATGTTCATCTTGGAGTTCGTCTATGTCTCAGGGTTCCAGATAGCTTAAGCTCAAATCAGAGTCCAAGGCAAAATATTCCTCAAAGTTCCAATTTATTACAGTTTATTATAGTGGAACTTCCTGACTTCTATAGTCAGCTCCTACTTTGCTATGTTTCAGAGTTACAGGTCTCCCCTTAATTTTTTTAAATTATTATTATTGTTGTTGTTGTTGTTGTTGTTGTTGTTGTTTTGTTGTTGTTTGTTTTAATTAACCTGCCATAATTGAGAATTCCCTAGCTGGTTATAATATCAAACCCACAAAATAAAAGATGATAATTGAAACATGGGGAAAAATAAATAATTATTATTATTATTATTATTATTATTATTATTATTATTATTATTATTAATTTTTCCCCATGTTTCAATTATCATCTTTTATTTTGTGGGTTTGATATTATATCCTGCTAGGGAATTCTCAATTATGGCAGGTTAAAAAATAATTCAAATCAGACAATGAAACTAAAATATAGCAATGATTTTTTTGTAACTGCACAACTGAAATTCAGTGATAAGGAAGATCCAGGGAGCATAAAGGTATGGATTAAACCCACGGATTGCCCTGCCTTGATTTTTCAAAAATAGCCAACTTGGAAAAAAAAGAAAGAAAGAAAAATAGCAAAATATAGTCCTTCCTTCTTAAGGTGTAACTCTGCCATTCATAAAGGAGAACAAAGGGATACCTTTCTTTTGTAAGGACTTGTGGGTGAACTTTTTGGCCAGTCTCATAAATTGGCTATCTTCGTTCACATCCTCCTCCTCCTCTTCGCCTTTCGTAGACTGTGAATAAGCAGAACTTGCATTAGGCAAAGTAGCAAGAAAGGAAGAGAGAGACAGAAAAAAAATTCTACGTGGAACAAAATCACCATCTACTAGTCGGTTGCAGGCTTTAAAAACATTAGTTAAGTGCATCTGTGAGAACAAAGTCATTTTTGCCATCCGTGAGACAGGAGCGAAACATCTCGCTTTCAAACAAAACATTTTTCCTCATGTTTGAGTCTTATTTATGTTCTGCGGTTAAAGATTTACACATACAGGTGGTCCTCAACTTACAACAGTTCATTTAGTGACTATTCAAAGTTACAACAACACTGGAAAAAGTAAATTATGACTGTTTTTCACACTTATGACCACTGCAGCATCCCCGTGGTCATGTGATCCCCGGCCCTCTGGAATCAACTCCCCCCCGGAGATTAGAACAGCCCCCACCCTCCTTGTCTTTCACAAGTTACTCAAGACCCACCTATATTGCCAGGCATGGGGGAACTAAGACATCTCCCCCAGGCTTTCTTATATTTTATGTTTGGTATGTATGTGTTGTATGGTTTTTTTAACAGTTGGTTTTTTTTATATAATTCTTATTATTAGATTTGTTCCATTGTCTATACTGTTTTTTATTGTTGTTGTGAGCCACCCCGAATCTTCGGAGAGGGGCGGCATACAAATCTAATAAAATAAAAAAAATAAAAAAATTTGGATGCTTGGCAACCGCCTCATATTTTCCCTGTAATTGGGGCAAGCTTAGGGCCACACACCCAACCATCCTCTCCTCCAGTCACCATCCAAGGGGAGCCTCATTACGAAGTGAAGACGGTTTTAGATTCTACAATATATAGGGGGCATTTACAGTATCTAGTACAGTATTGGCACGTGGAGCCATATTTGCTAACATGCGAGCCGTTGCCCCAGCTCAGCTCCAGTGTAAAGGTTGACCAGCTGATTTTTGGATTGCACAGTGACTCTGGGAGGGTATTTTTGACTACTGGAGGGCCTCTGGAGGGATGGGGGAGGGCGTTTTTGTCCTCCCCAGGCTCCAGGGAAGGCTCTGGAGCCTGGGGAGGGTGAAAAACAGGCCTACGGGGCCCACCAGAAGTTGGGAAACAGGCCATTTCCGGTCTCCAGTGGGCCATTTTCACCCTCTCCAGGCATTAAATTATGAATGTAGGCACCCGCGCAGGCACGATAGTGCGCACTCACACACTTTTGGCACCCGAGGGAAAAAAAGGCTCACCATCACCTTTGTCTGAAGTTATCTGGATAAAATGTTGAGATGTGAAAGCTGACAGATTGGTAAAGCAATTCCATAAGAAATATCCAGATAAGCCAAAGGATCCCTATGTTCTTTTCTTTCTTTTTCTTTAGGATACGGTTTTCTCCTGAGGGGAGGCCGCCTGTCAGGCCAAAACCATTTTATTTGGGATCTTAGGCCTGCCACACTTTATATAATTCTACTGTGCATTCTCTACTGTGGGGGGATTGGTATGTTTGTTAGTATGTAGTATGTTTGTTAGCATGTAGTCATAACAAATTCTTTTTAGAAAGCCAAGGTCATCCTTTATCTCTGCATCCCTGCACCTGCCCGGAAGAAGATGGGTGGATTCTGCCAGCATGGCAGTAGAAGATTGGCCAATGTAATGGACTTGTGGTTGTGGGGGGCTTCAACTTTCAGCTGGTG
Organism: Erythrolamprus reginae; assembly: GCF_031021105.1. Classification (NCBI taxonomy): domain Eukaryota; kingdom Metazoa; phylum Chordata; class Lepidosauria; order Squamata; family Dipsadidae; genus Erythrolamprus; species Erythrolamprus reginae. The sequence continues at coordinate 28,570,792 of NC_091960.1, read as the reverse complement.
GTGAAAGTTGGGGGATTGCAGATTCGGGTTTTGCCTAAATGTGCCAACATGGCACTTTGGAACTTTGAGAAATTTATTTATTTATTTATTTATTGATTGATTGATTGATTGATTGATTGATTGATTGATTGATTGATTCATTCATTCATTCATTGTTTTGATTTGATTTGATTTGATTTGATTTGGCTTGGCTTGGCTTGACTTGATTTGTATGCCGCCCCTCTCCGTGAACTCGGGGCGGCATACAAATACTTTGCCTTGAACTCTGATTTAATTTTGGATGCTATTTAGAACCCTGACAAAGGTTCTTTAGATGTGAAAACCTGTCACGAGTCACTTTTTTGGGTGCCATTGTAACTTCACAATCATTAAATGAACAGTTGTAAGTTGAGGACTAGCTGTACATGACTTGGTACCCTGCTGGTTACCTGTTCTCGAAACCACTGTTCTCGTTCAAAGCGCTCCTTCCTCCACTTGGCCTCTGTCTCTTCAAGGTGATTTTCATTCTCGTCCCCGCTATCAGCATTCCTGTGGAAATCATCTCCCTCCGGAACATCATCTGAGAACGGAAGACATCAAAGGAAAATAAGCTCCTTGCCCCTTCCAAGTCTCAGTGGACTCGGAGGAGAAGGCAGGAGGTCTGTGACCAGGGCAAAGTGATAATGGATATAAAGTGAAAAAAAGAGGAAGGAATGTCGGGCAGACAAGAACTGTTAAAGTAAAAATCAAAATTTAACATTTAACTTCCTTTAGAATTTCCAGTCAAAACATTAACCTTATGGCAGAAGAAGATTGAAAGCTGGCCCCAGTGAACAGTGGGCATACAGGGAATATATTTAAAATCTGACCATTTAAAAAAAATTATACACTTTTTCAACTTAAGACCTTTCAAAAGAGGACAACGTCAATAATGTCTTTCCCAAAACAGTATTTCAGATTTGAATTTTTAAAAAAAGGAATTAAGAACTATATTAAGGAATACTACTATTCCTTAGGATACTGAATAATGGGAGTGTGCGCCTAGCACACACGTGTGCCAAAACACAACCTCCTCCCACATGCCACACTGGTCATGTGCACATGTGTCTACCCCATCACCACCCGTTGGGCCATTTTTCACCCTCAGGCTTCCCTGAAACCTCCAGAGTGTGAAAAAAGGCCCAATGAGCAAACCGGAAGTTAGGAAAATGGACTTCCTGTTTAGGAAGGAAGGAAGGAAGGAAGGAAGGAAGGAAGGAAGGAAGGAAGGAAGGAAGGAAGGAAGGAAGGAAGGAAGGAAGGAAGGAAGGAAGGAAAGAGCTGTGATGGCACAGTGGCTAGAATGCAGTAGAAACATAGAAACATAGAAGATTGACAGCAGAAAAAGACCTCACGGTCCATCTAGTCTGCCCTTATACTATTTCCTGTATTTTATCTTAGGATATATGTTTATCCCAGGCATGTTTAAATTCAGTTACTATGGATTTAACTACCACGTCTTTTGGAGGTTTGTTTCAAGGATCTACTACTCTTTCAGTAAAATAATATTTTCTCACATTACTTCTAATCTTTCCCCCAACTAACCTCAGATTGTGCCCCCTTGTTCTTGTGTTCACTTTCCTATTGAAAACACCTTATTTAACCCTTTGACATATTTAAATGTTTCTATCATGTCCCCCGTTTTCCTTCTGTCCTCCAGACTACACAGATTGAGTTCATTAAGTCTTTCCTGATACGTTTTATGCTTAAGACCTTCCACCATTCTTGTAGCCCGTCTTTGGACCCGGTCAATTTTATCAATATCTTTTTGTAGGTGAGGTCTCCAGAACTGAACACAGTATTCCAAATGGGGTCTCACCAGCGCTCTATACAGCGGGATCACAGCATTGCAGGCTAATTCTGCCGACTGCCAGCAGTTTGATCCTGACTGACTCAAGCTTTCCAACCTTCCAAGGTGGGTAAAATGAGAACTCAGATTATTGAGGAGCAAGAGGCTGACTCTGTTAAACTGCTTAGAGAGGGATGTAAAGCACTGTGAAGCGGTGTATAAGTTTAAGGGCTATTACTATTTCTATATTAGGCCATCTTTTCATGGCCTTCTAGAGCCTTTGGGATTTCTGCTAGCCTAGGACTGTAACATCTGTGAATATAAAACTTGATGCATACCAGCATATTGCTCATCTTACCTATGTTCTTCCATCGGAACTTCCTCATCCTCCCAGGACCATCACTGTGAAGGTCTCCATCGAGAAGATACCTCTCCTGATACAAGCGCAACTGCCGTTTATCATCATCGAGTATCATCTTCCTAGAGAAAAGGGAACTTGACTAGTTTCCATTCAGAAGAGCTCAGCAAAAACATAGAAACATAGAAGACTGATGGCAGAAAAAGACCTCGTGATCCATCTAGTCTGCCCTTATACTATTTCTGTATTTTATCTTAGGATGGATATACGTTTATCCCAGGCATGTTTAAATTCAGTTACTGTGGATTTACCAACCACGTCTGCTGGAAGTTTGTTCCAAGGATCTGCTCCTCTTTCGGTAAAATAATATTTTCTCATGTTGCTTTTGATCTTTCCCCCAACTAACTTCAGATTGTGTCCCCTTGTTCTTGTGTTCACTTTCCTATTAAAAACACTTCCCTCCTGGACCTTATTTAACCCTTTGACATATTTAAATGTTTCGATCCTGTCCCGCCTTTTCCTTCTGTCCTCCAGACTATACAGATTGAGTTCATGAAGTCTTTCCTGATATGTTTTATGCTTAAGACCTTCCACCATTCTTGTAGCCCGTCTTTGGACCCGTTCAATTTTGTCAATATCTTTTTGTAGGTGAGGTCTCCAGAACTGAAGCACAACCATAGATAAGCACACTGATGTAGAGCAGGATACTTACATATGGATTTTATTGACTTGATCATGAAGTTCCCCTTCTGCTGGAAGAACCTCATCAAGAACCTCTTCTTCATACTCATTGAGTTCCTCACCGTCATATTCATCTTCACTTCCCGCTTCACTGCCCGACAGCTCAGCTTCATCTTCCATGAAATCTTTTAAATTGCTGAAAAGGATGGGGGAGAAGAATGCAAATTGACTTGAAAAGGAATTAAAAGCAATGTTGTTTACAAAAACTGGCAAGGATCTCCCGGACACAATAGTTTCTTTCAGCTCTGTTATTATTTATTTTATTAATCAAATTTTATTAATCAAATTTGTATGCCGCCCCTCTCCGCAGACTCAGGGCGGCTAACAACAGTAATAAAACAATATAAACAAATCTAATATTTAAGTTAATTTTAAAAAGAAACCCCAATTTAAGAGAGCAATCATACATGCATTTTTTTTTAATAAGCCTAGGGGAAGGGAATATCTCAATTCCCCCATGCCTGACGACAGAGGTGGGTTTTAAGGAGCTTATGAAAGGCAAGGAGGGTGGGGACAACTCTGATATCTGGGGGGAGTTGGTTCCAGAGGGCCGGGGCTGCCACAGAGAAGGCTCTTCCCCTGGGGCCCGCCAAACAGCATTGTTTAGTCGACGGGATCCGGAGAAGGCCAACTCTGTGGGGCCTAACTGGTCGCTGGGGTTCGTGCGGCAGAAGACGGTCCTGGAGATATTCTGGTCCAATGCCATGAAGGGCTTTATAGGTCATAACCAACACTTTGAATTGTGACCGGAAACCGATCAGCAACCAATGCAGAGTGCAGAGTGTTGGTGTGACATGGGCATATTTAAGAAAGCCCATGATAGTTCTCACAGCTGCATTCTGCATGATCTGGTCCGCCTGGCTTGTAAGTATTAGAAAATACTTACAAGCAACACAAGAGTTGCACTTAGATTTGTATGTGGGTAACTCATTTCTAATTCGGAAAAATATAGGAAGACAAATGGAAGGTTGGAAGCAAAGTCCAAGCTAAGAAACAGTTGGGTTGCCACAATAAAACTTTTATTTGTAATATCAGTTCATTTCTTCTGCATAGATTTTAGTAAGATTCTCAGACAAACTGTTTTGAAAGGTTCCTTAACTTTTAACTTATAATTAAATAATTTCAGTTCTTTAGCTTTTTTTCCATTTTGTTTTATAGTTTCATTCTGCTTTAAAGTATTTAAGATTAAATCAACTTTGCCAGTAAGTTTAGAAAGTGTTACTTACAATTTCTTCTTCCTTCCTTCCATCCGCTTCAATTCTTCCTCTTCATCATCAAATTCTAACTCATCACCTCTTTCTTCCTCCTGATCACTCTCTCCCTCCTCTTCCTCTTTGCAATTTTCATCCTATGAATCAGAAAAAATATCAACTTCATTAATTCTTAAAGGATGGTAACATAGTCTTTAATATTCTCTACTATCTCTATTTTTTATTTTCTTTAAGACTCCCCAACCCTTTAGCTGAGTTAATATAACCTTTCTTCTCCTGATGGAAGATTATGATTGTATTATTATATTTAATTGGGAGCAAAAGGGCAAAAGAGAGAGAGAGAGAGATTAGCAACCCAGAGTAATTTCATCAAATATTTTGTTAGATGAAAAAAAGAGAGAAGTGCCTAGGATTTAACACTGCTCAGAAACAAGGAAGTTACCTGTTGAATCTGAAAGATATCAAACAGGTAGCAGAGAGTGGCAGAGAGTGGGGAAGCTTTCAATTTGGTCTTTTCCAAACCAAATAAAGGAATGAGAAAGTATATTAAGAGCCGTGGTGGCACAGTGGTTAGAATGCAGTACTGCAGGCTACTTCTGCTGATCACCGAGTGCCAGCAGTTTGGCAGATCGAATTTCATCAGGCTCAAGGTTGACTCAGCCTTCCATCCTTCTGAGATCAGTTGTGGGGCAATATGCTCTCAGTGATGTTAGTAAGTAAGTAAAAAGTAAGTAAGTAAGTAAGTACGTAAGTAAGTAAGTACGTAACTAAGTAAGTACGTAAGTAAGTAAGTAAGTAAGTACGTAAGTAAGTACGTAAGTAAGTAAGTAAGTAAGTAAGTACGTAAGTAAGTACCAGTAAGTACGTAAGTAAGTACGTAAGTAAGTAAGTACGTAAGTAAGTACCGGTAAGTACGTAAGTAAGTACGTAAGTAAGTAAGTAAGTACGTAAGTAAGTACGTAAGTAAGTACGGAAGGAAGGAAGGAAGGAAGGAAGGAAGGAAGGAAGGAAGGAAGGAAGGAAGGAAGGAAGGAGCTGTGGTGGCACAGTGGCTAGAATGCAGTATTGCAGGCTAATTCTGCCAACTGCTAGCAGTTCGATCCTGACTGGCTCAAGATTGACCCAGGCTTCCATCCTTATGAGATAAGTAAAATGAGACCCAGAATGTTGGGGGCAATATGCTGACTCTAAGTGACATTGGGAAGGAGGGAAGGAAGGATGGAAGGAAAGAGGGAGGGAGGAAGGGAGGGAGGGAGGAGCTGTGGTGGCTAGAATGCAGTATTGCAGACTAATTCTGCCGATTGCCAACAGTTCGATTCTGACTGGCTCAAAGTTAACTGAGCCTTCTATCCTTTCAAGGTGGGTAAAATGAAGACCAAGACTGTTGCGGGAAAGAGACTGACTCTGTCCTCACGGAAGCAAAAAAAATGCCGAAAATTGGCAAAATCTCACACGCGCAAGCGTCCTTGCACAAGATTTCGCTTCAGGCGCATACGCAGAAGCCAAATCTCATGTGGGCACAGGCACGAGTCAGGGATGCCAGAACGCCATCCCCCCTTCCACCCCCCAAGGAACCCATTACTGCTTCCAGCCTGGATTATCTTCTGAAGCTGTGTCTAGTGCCAGGTTTGTAGTTCTTCCTTCATCTCCTTTTTCCTTCCCTCCCACCCTCTTTTTCTTTTCTTTCTTTCTTTTTCTCTCTCTCTTTCTTTCCTTTCCTTCCCTTTTCCACCCTTCCCTTGTTTTTCTTTCTCTCTCTCCTCTTTCTGTCTCTTTCTTCCCTTTCCTTTCCCTTTCTTTCTAGCTTCCTTTCTTTCTCTTTCTCTTTCCTTCCTTTCTCTTTCCCTCTTTCTCTCTTTCCTTCCCTTTCTTCCTTTCTTTCTCTTTCCTTCTTTTCCCTTTGCCTTTCCCTCTTTCTCTCTCTTTCCTTCCCTTCCTTCCTTTTCTTTCTTTCTCTATCCTTCCTTTTCTTTCCCTTTCTTTCTATCTATCTATCTTTCTTTCCATCCCCCCCCTTTTTCACCCAGCAGGATTCAGGGGGGAACAAAAATTCCAAAGATCAGCTGCGCGATCGTTGGAACTTTTTATTTATTTAGTATCTTTTGCTACCGGCACATGGGCCTGAACTGGTAGTATTTCACCCCTGACTGTAAACCATGTTTTAGGATTGGACTAGCATGCACGCTTTATGCTCTGCTTGGATGTTGGTCCAATTGTGCACAGTACTTACTTCTTCCTCGCTGTCGAAAGGATGATCATCTGTTAAAAGCTGGAATTCCCCAAATTCATCTTCTTTCTCTTTATCCTCTGCCTCCCTACTTGAAAAATTAAGATTTTCTTTTAAGAAAATGCAGCAGGAATGTAGATAAATTGGATATGCCAGTTTAATTGCTGAACGCTTTGACTTAACTAACCACAACAGAACATGTAGAAACAAAGTTAGTGGCTGCCCCAATTTTTATTTAACATGCCCTTTAAATTGGTATGCCACTCAATAGGAGCACAAGGTGATATAATACTGCTATATATCTTTCATCTAAAGCAGGGGTGTCAAACTTACAGCCCGCAGGCAGGATGCATCATGCACTGGCCACGCCCACCCCCATTTTAGCTAAGGGGGGAAAAGTTGTGGTGCATCACATGATGACAACGTGACAACTCAAGTTGACAACCTTGATCTAAAGCACAAAAAGAGAGAGGGAGAATTCAAGAATGTGGCTGCCACTAGTGAAAAGCCCATGTCTAATTCTGTAAGAGCCATCACAACAGATCCAGCACAGAGTTCATGAATTAGTGGACCAGAGGAATGCTGTTGAGAAAATTTACTTCGACTTCCGGTAAGGCATTTGATAAAGTAGACCATAACCTACTACTAGATAAAATAGAAAAATGTAGGTTAGACCAACCACACTCAACATGTAGTCCTCAATGGGACTGCATCTACATGGTGGGAAGTATGCAGTGAGGTAGCCCAAGGTACTCTTCAACATCTTCATCAATCAATGGTTTGGACAAGGGGACAGATGGGGAATTCATCAAATTTGCAGACGACGCCAAGCTAGCAGGAATAGGCAACACTCCAAAAAATAGGCTTAAGATACAGAAGGATCTTGACAGACTTGAACATTAGGCGCTAACAAAATGAAATTTAATAGTGGAAAAAGTAAGGTTCTACATTTAGGCAAAATGCACAGGTACAGTATATGGGGTACCTCGCTCAACAATAGTAATTTTGAGAGGGACTTGGAGTTCTAGAGGACAACCATTTAAATATGAGCCAACAGTGTGCAGCAACTGCCAAAAAAGCTAATACAGTTCTAGGCGGCATAAACAGAGGGATAGAATCAAGATCACGTGAAGTCTTAATATCACTTTATAATGTCTTGGCAAGATCATACCTAGAATACTGCATGCAGTTTTGGTCGCTATAGTGTAAAAAAGAGGTTAAGACTCTAGAAAGCATTTGGAGAAGAGCAACAAAGATGATTAGGGTTCTGAAAGCCAAAACATATGAAGAATGGTTGCAGGAACTGGGCATGTCTGATTTAATGAAAAGAAGGACTAGGGGAGACATGATAAATGAAATGTATGTTTGATTGTTTGAATGGGACTGATTGATATTTAAGGAACTCGAGTTTTAGATTAGTTAGTTTTAATTTAAAACTGGATTTAGGATATTGTTATTATTTTATATGTTGAAAGCTGCCCTGAGTCTTCAGAGAGGGGTGGCATATAAATACAATCAATCAATCAATTAATCAATCAATCAATAATAGCGGTGTTCCAATGTCTCAGGGGCTACTACAAAGAAGAGGGAGTCAAATATTCTCCAAAGCAACTGAGGACAGGAAAAGAAGCAATGGGTGAAAACTAATTAAGGAGAGAAGCAACCTAGAACGAAGGAGAAATTTCCTAATATTTTGAACAATAAATCAGTGGAACAACTTGCCTCCAGAAGTTGTGAATGCTCCAACACTGGAAGTGTTTAAGAAGATGATGGATAAACTTTTTGTCTGGAGTGGTATAGGGTTTCCTGCCTAAGCAGGGGGTTGGACTAAGAAGACCTCCAGGGTCTCTTCCAACTCTGTTATTCTGCTATTAGTTTGTAAAATTAGCTTCATGAAGTAACTTTGAAATGGATACTATTGATTAAAGATCCCATTCCACTGACATACATTTCCCATACGTAGTTCTCAAACAAATTTGCTTTATATAAATACAAAAATCAGAGGTGACAGAGCCATATCTGCCTCCCATAAGAAGAACTGAACTGGGAGACGTTCTGGCTAACTGAACTTGCTGCGTATTCAGGACAGAACAAGGTAGCCAAGCATACTCTGGGAATCCCGAGCAAACTAAAACGTCCCATGTTCAGAGGTCGAGATTATTGATTGATTGATTGATTGATTGATTGATTGATTGATTTGGTTTTATTTGATTTGATTTGATTTGTATGCCGCCCCTCTCCATTACAGTCATACAGTCCTAAGTAGGAGGAAATGGGTGATAGGAATGATGAGAAAAAACTAGTAGAAATAGAAATGCAGACTTAGTAAAAAGTTTGACAGTGTTGAGGGAATTATAATAGTCATCCATATCTTTCTTTGCTACAAACTAGTTAGAGATTATTATTATTATTATTATTATTATTATTATTATTATTATTGGGATTTTTAGCTATAGTTTTTAATTATTAGATTTGTTGTACTTTGTTTGCTGTTGCTGTGAGCCGCCCCGAGTCTTCGGAGAGGGGCGGCATACAAATCTAATAAATTATTATTATTATTATTATGTCAGTACAACACAGCAAACGAGATCACTATGCTGGATTTCGTATTTCATCACCAGTCGGGCGCTTCCCAAGCACCTAGGACTGCGGGATGTAGCGGCGAATTATGTTTGCCGATCCCAGTAAAGCGGCCTTTTGCAATTGACAGATGGAGATTTTGTCAATTCCGATGGTTTTCAAATGTCCGCTGAGATCCCTTGGCACTGCGCCCAGCGTGCCAAGTACCACTGGGACCACTTTCACTGGCTTATGCCAGAGTCGTTGCAGCTCGATTTTTAGATCTTCGTATTTCACTAATTTCTCTAGCTGCTTCTCCTCAATTCTGCTGTCTCCTGGGATTGCGATGTCGATGATCCATACTTTCTTTTTCTCCACGATCACAATGTCTGGTGTGTTATGCTTCAGAATTCAGTCAGTCTGAAGTCATCATTATCATTATTATTATTATTATTATTATTATTATTATTATTATTATTGGAAAACATTCTTTTCAGAGAGTAACAATGAAAGAGCTTGCAAGCGGGTAAGAGCTGCAACCATTGTTAGCATCTGATTAGGCTAGAAAGAAACATTCGGAGCAAGTAGAGCAATGAAAAAAATGCTGCAAAAACTTAGGGCTTGGAAAACATCTTTTGCAGAGAGTAACAATGAAAGAGCTTGCAAGCCGGTAAGAGCTGGGAACATTGCTAGCACCAGGTTAGGGCTGGAAAGAAACTTATTTAGAGCAAGTTGGAGTAATGAAAAAGAACCTGCAAAGACTTAGGGCTTGGAAAACATTCTTTAAAAAGAGTAACAATGAAAGAGCCTGCAAGGTAAGAGCTGGGAAGATCGTTAGCACCTAGTTAGGGCTGGGGAAAAAAGCTTTGAAAAAAGCTGCATTCAGAGTATAAGACACACCCAAATTTTCAGCCTCTTTTAGGGAGGAAAAAGAAGCGTTTTATACTCCGAAAAATACAGATTTTCATCCCCAATCCAAACCTGAAAACTCAATATGCACATGCCTCACTAACCAACAACTTATGATTTGAACTTCAAAACAGATTTTATATTCACCTCTCGGGGATGGTTTAGTCAAGCTAAATACTCTAAGCCAGTGATTTTCAACCTTTTTTGAGCCACGGCACATTTTTTAGATTTACAAAATCCTGGGGCACACCACCAACCAAAATGACACAAAATGACACCCTAACACACTCTCCTCTCTTTTTCCATCCCTGTCTCCTCCCCCCTTGTGTGTGTGTGTGTGTGTATGCACATTCTGGAACCCTTTCCAAAAACAGGTGAGGGCTGGGGGTTTTTCCTCTCTTATTCTTTCCAAAAACAGTTGAGGGCTGGGGGGTTTTTTTCTCTCTTATTCTTTGGGTGCTTTTTATCATATGCTTTAAATCAAGGGTCACTTCTCTCTCTCTTTCCTCTCATTCTCTGTCTCAATCATTTTCTCATTTCTCTTTTTTCCTCCCCTTTTTGCTCATTTCTCTCTCTCTCTCTCTCTCTCTCCTTTTCTCTTTCTTTCTTTCTCTCTTTCTTTCTCTCTCTTGCTTTCTTTCTTTCTCTCTCACTCTTACTTTCTGTCTCTCTCTCAGCAAAAAGTTGCGAGACCGAAACCTGAGCTTCCTTATTCGCGGCACACTTGACCATGTCTCGCGGCACACTAGTGTGCCACGGCACACTGGTTGAAAATCACTGCTCTAAGCCTTACCTCTCAGGTGGAAAGGAGTTAGAAAAAAGAGAGAGGGGTTCTCCGCCTGGTTCTTCGCTTCTTCTCTTCTTTTTCAGTTTAGAAGGGGCTGGCGATGCCTGAGGAGAATCTGAGAAATCAGAAATACAAGGTCTTTAGTCTGGATCTAACTGCAGATCAAACCCTAAAACAACTATCCCAAGTTTTGCTTCTTCTGCTACTTTAAGTAGGATGGAGAGAACTTTGTGCTACTCGACACAGACTATATCAAACACGAATCATTGTTTGTGATCACTGAATTCTTGTCTGACTATTGAGTCAAACGTTAGCAGCACAGTTTAACGCAGGAGACCCAGCAAAGACTAATATAAATTCCTAAAAAGGTCAAACTTTCCCCTGCCCATTCATGTCTGATTCTAGAAGTCACCTTTCTTAGTGGAGGAAGCCAGCGTTGTCGAAAGACGCTGCTGCAGTCATGTGGCCAGTAGGACTATATGCTGAGGTGCATGGGGCTATTATTATTATTATTATTATTATTATTATTATTATTATTATTATTATTATTATTAATTGGATTTGTATGCCGCCCCTCTCCGCAGACTCGGGGCGGCTAACAGTAATAAAACAGCATATAACAATAATCCAATACTAAAAACAGTTAAAAACCCATTATTATAAAAACCAATCATACATACAAACATACCATGCATAAAATTGTAAAGGCCTAGGGGGAAAGCGTATCTCAATTCCCCCATGCCTGGCGGCAGAGGTGGGTTTTAAGCAGCTTACGAAAGGCAAGGAGGGTGGGGGCAATTCTAATCTCTGCGGGGGAGTTGGTTCCAGAGGGCCGGGGCCGCCACCGAGAAGGCTCTTCCCCTGGGCCCCACCAAGCGACATTGTTCCCACCAAAGTGGTGCCTATTTATCTACTTGCATTTGAATGCTTTTGAACTGCTAGGTTGGCAAGGATTAAATAAATTCCTAAAAGCAGCTAAATGGTTAAATAAACAAAAAACGTAGAAAAGGCAAATCCTTTCCATGCACATAACGTGGCACTACCCATTTTCATACCGCAGTCCATTCTTCTGAAGATCCTACCCCTCTTCAAATGCCAAGGATGGGCTTTGGCCAACCCATAAAATTGCTCCCGTTACTCTAAAGCAGTGTTTCCCAACCTTGGCAACTTGAAAATATTTGGACTTCAATTCCCAGAATTCCCCAGCCAGCATTTGCTGGCTGGGGTATTCTGGGATTTGAAGTCCAAATATCTTCAAGTTGCCAAGGTTGGGAAACACTGCTCTAAAGAAACAGGTTTCACACAGAGATCAACACAGCTTTTTGAACTCAGCTTTGTGGAATCCTCGACTTCTAGAATAATTTGATGGGGACTCCAAAGGAGACTATACTGGAGGGCTGGGAAGTTTGTTCGAATGCAACCAGGGGTTCAAAAAGTAATATTTCTGAAGTGTAACAGAAAAGGCTGGTGAAATGAATTCAGAAGCCCCATCCGCTCCCAAGGACATTTGGGCTCATGATGATTCACTACTTGAGAGTCAGTTAGTATGATTCTCAAGGTAACTTATTTAACTAACAGGTTTTGGAGGGGACGGGGATGGAAAATCCTTGGAACAAAAGAGCAAAGAGATTAAACACTCCCAGTTCAGTTGGCAGGAAAAAATGACGCTGAGTGGTAGCCTTAAGTGCTTCTATTATTAATTGTTCCACTTCTAAAAGGGCTGTTGCCCTGGAACTAACAAACCTTGAGTGCTTGGCATCCAAGCTAAGAGCCAGTTTGACCCAAGGGGTGAAATATAATTTTCACACAGGGCTTAGAAATGTAGAAATCCTATTCTCTTGCCTGCATTGTGGTTGACAAAAGTTGAGTGCAGAATTTAGCACCAATCCCGATGAAGATGAATGGAACATAGAGTAATAAGGTTGGAGAACCTTGGAGGTCCTCTGCTCAAGCAGGGGGTCCTTATTTTTTAAATCCTCCAGTGATGGAGAACTCAGTTTCAGATTCATTCAGTGATAGGTTGGTATCGGTTTGGGCGAACTGGTAGCAGCAGAGGTGGGAAGCTCCACCCACCCATCCAGACATCTTTATGGCTGTGCAGAAACACTGCACATTCACTCCCAATAGCGAACGACTCGCAATTGAAACCCACTACTGGATTAATTGTCTCCTTTGTTCTAGGTTGGAGCTCCAATGATCTACCCATTATTTCTTGTCCTGCCCTTAAATAATAATAATAATAACAACAACAACAGTAATAACAATAATAATAATAATAATAATAATAGTGTTTCTATTATTTTTATTTTTATTATTATTATTATTATTATTATTATTATTAATTAGATTTGAATGCCGCCCCTCTCCGCAGACTCTCGGGGCGGCTCACCACAATAATAAACAATGTACAGTAAACAAATCTAATATTTAAAAGAAAAAAAAATGCTGTGCAAAACAGATTTGACCTCCTCTTTTCTATGACAATCACTCAAGTACTGGAAGGCGGCTATCATATCACCACAATCTTTCTCTGTGTTAGACTAGACCAGTGATGGCGAACCTTTTTTTCCCTTGGGTGCCAAAAGAGCGTGCAGGTGTGCTGCTGTGCATGCACAAGTGCCCACACCCATAATTCAGTGCCTGGGGAGGGTGGAAACAGTTTCCCCCACCCCACCTGGAGGTCCTCTGGAAACCAGAAACGGCCTGTTTCCCAACTTCTGGTGGGCCCAGTAGGCTTGTGTGTCACCCTCCCAAGGCCACAAAGGCTTCCCTAGAGCCAGGGAAGGGTAAAAATGCCCTCCGCCACTCCCACCCCCCCGGAGGCTCCCTGGAAGCCAAAAACGCCCTCCCAGAGCCTCTGCGCAAGCTAAAAATCAGCTGGCCAGCGCACACATGAATAGAAACATAGAAGACTGACGGCAGAAAAAGACCTCATGGTCCATCTAGTCTGCCCTTATACTATTTTCTGTATTTTATCTTAGGATGGATATATGTTTATCCCAGGCATGTTTAAATTCAGTTACTGTGGATTTACCAACCACGTCTGCTGGAAATTTGTTCCAAGGATCTACTACTCTTTCAGTAAAATAATATTTTCTCATGTTGCCTTTGATCATTCCCCCAACTAATTTCAGATTGTGTCCCCTTGTTCTTGTGTTCACTTTCCTATTAAAAACACTTCCCTCCTGGACCTTATTTAAGCCTTTAACATATTTAAATGTTTCGATCATGTCCCCCCTTTTCCTTCTGTCCTCCAGACTAGACAGATTGAGTTCATGAAGTCTTTCCTGATACGTTTTATGCTTAAGACCTTCCACCATTCTTGTAGCCCGTCTTTGGACCCGTTCAATTTTGTCAATATCTTTTTGTAGGTGAGGTCTCCAGAACTGAACACAGTATTCCAAATGGGGTCTCACCAGCGCTCTATATAGCGGGATCATAATCTCCCTCTTCCTGCTTGTTATACCTCTAGCTATGCAGCCAAGCATCCTATTTGCTTTCCCTACCGCCTGACTGCACTGTTCACCCATTTTGAGACTGTCAGAAATCACTACCCCTAAATCCTTCTCTTCTGAAGTTTTTGCTAACACAGAACTGCCAATACAATACTCGGATTGTGGATTCCTTTTCCCCAAGTGCATTATTTTACATTTGGAAACATTAAACTGCAGTTTTCATTGCTTGTAAAGGCATGTTGGAGCTGAGCTAGGGAAAAGCTCACGCACCAGCAGATCTGGCTCCGTGTGCCACTTGTGGTACCCATGCCATAGGTTCGCCATCACGTAAAGTTCCCTGAGTCATTCATCATATGGTTAAGCCGTATCATCTTTGCTGCTCTTCTTTGCACTCTTTCTAGTGTCTAAACATCTTTTTTTTTGTATCATGGGGACCAGAACTGGACACTTAATTATATTCTTAATTATAGCAATTCTCCCTACTGTACTTTTCAGGAGACACCCACTCACCCTGAGATGGAAATTTTCCAGAGCAAAGATTGAGCAATTCCTCGATATCTGACTTCTTGCCGCTGCCTGGGTTAGGAGACTTCTCGTTCTGCCCAGAATACAGGTCAAACAATTCGCCCATGTTGGCATCCATTGCATTCTCATCCATGCTGGCCAAAGGCAGACGGCTCTTGCAGGACTGGTATTTGTTCCGGTGAGGGCCAACGTTCAAAAATCTGAAAGTCAAGATTGGGTTTTATAAGTTGCCTTTACAGACAATTCAGATATTATTATTATTATTATTATTATTATTATTATTATTATTATTATTTATTAGATTTGTATGCCGTCCCTCTCCGTAGACTCGGGGCGGCTCACAGCAATGAGAAAAACAATATATAATGACAAATCTAATAGTTAGACTCTAAAATAACAATAATACATTTAAAAAGTCTAAAAAACCCAAAAAAAACCCCAATATATAAAAAACATACATACAGTCATATCATACCCAGAAAATTACATAGGCAGGGGGAGATGTTTCAGTTCCCCCACGCTTGACGACAGAGGTGGGTTTTAAGGAGTTTACGAAAGGCAAGGAGGGTGGGGGCAGTTCTAATCTCTGGAGGGAGCTGATTCCAGAGGGTCGGAGCCGCCACAGAGAAGGCTCTTCCTCTGGGTCCCGCCAAACAACATTGTTTAGTTGACGGGACTCGGAGGAGACCAACTCTGTGGGACCTAACTGGTTGCTGGGATTTGTGCGGCAGAAGGCGGTCTCGTAGATACCCTGGTCCGGTGCCATGATAGCCTGGTCCGGTGCCATAGCTGCCCCCTTGCCCTTAAGAGGATTTGTATAAACCATGGATTGTTTGTTTGTTTGTTTATTGGATTTGTATGCCGCCCCTCTCCGAGGACTCGGAACAGACAGCAACTGCTGGCTCTATGCAAAATAAACAAGCCAACCACCACGAAGAAAACCTCTAGTTTTGGGACTTGGAAATCCATATGGAACATTGTTTCCCCAACCGTAGCCATTTTAAGATGTGCAGACTTCAACTCTCAGAATTCCACAAACACCCATAATCCACAACTGGCAGTATTCTGGGAGTTGAAATCCACAGGTCTTAAAATGCCTACAGTTGGAAAACACTGAGAGAGGATAAGGCGACTTTCAGTTTATCAATAGCATTTAGACGTATATACCGCTTCACAGTGCTTTACAGCCCTCTCTAAGTGGTTTAGAGAATCAGCAAACTACGACACGAATCATAATATCAAATTGAAACGACAAACTGTAAACATCGATCGACACAAATTTTGAACCACAAAGAAACTGAATGAACAAACCCTTAAACCACTGATACGTGTTGGCACTAGCAACTACGTCAAACACATATGGATAAAACTTCAGGGAAATCTACACCACCTATATGTTTAAACCACAGGCCGCAAAGCATGGGAGTCCCAGCTAACGCTGGCCCTCTACACTCTTCTTACCACTCTTTTTTTGCTCTAATTTTCTATCCTTCCTCCTCTTGTATCTCTTTCCCTTCTGGTTTGGTGCTGTATGGTTTTAATTGCTGGGGTTTTATATATGTTTTTTAATATTGGATTTGTTTTACTGCTATATTGTTTTATTATTGTTGTGAGCCGCCCCGAGTCTTCGGAGAGGGGCGGCATACAAGTCCAATAAATTTATTATTATTATTATTATTATTATTATTATTATTATTATTATTATTATTATTATTCCCCAATCCCCTTCCTTTCTTCTTTTCTCCTTCCCCATTTACGCGTACTATATAAGTAAACTATAACTGCTAGAATGTACATTGTATATATTCCCTTTACTTTTCTGTACCCCGTTTTTAATGTTTAATAAACATATTATTATTATTATTTTTTTAAAAAATATTTTTTTCAAAAAAACCCCAAAAAGAATCAGCCTCCTGCCCCCAACAATCTGGATCCACAGTTTACCAACCTTGGAAGGATGGAAGGATGAGTCAACCTTGAGCCTACTGAGATTCGATCTGTCAAACTGCTGGCAGCCAGTGATCGGCAGAAGTAAGTCTGCAGTACTGCACTCTAACCACTGCACCAAGGCTCTCATAAGTTCTTATAAATTAGCATTTTTAAGCTAGGCCAGGAGAGGAAAGTGTGTAAGGATTTCAGGAATGCTACTTTAGAACATTAAACAGAACAACGGAATCTTTAAAATCTGCCAAGTTAATGCCTCTGCCTTTTCTTATACGGAACCGAATCAATGCAGGGTTATTTTGAGTTTCTTTCTCCTGTCTTCCTTTCTCAGGACCAATCCGGGCCTGCACTGGCTGCCGATCGGTTTCCGGTCACAAATCAAAGTGTTGGTAATGACCTTTAAAGCCCTACATGGCATTGGGCCAGAATACATCCGGAACCGCCTTCTACCGCATGAATCCCAGTGGCCGATAAGGTCCCACAGAGTTGGTCTTCTCCAGGTCCTGTCGACCAAACAATGTCGATTGTTGGGCCCCAGGGGAAGAGCCTTCTCTGTGGCGGCCCCGGCCCTCTGGAATCAACTCCCCCCAGAGATTAGAACGGCCCCCACCCTCGTCTTTCGCAAATTACTCAAGACCCATGGCATGGGGGAGTTAGGATATTCCTTCCCCTAGGCCATTACAAGTTATGTATGGTATGTTTGTGTGTATGTTTGGTTTTTATAATAAGGGTTTTTAGTTGTTTTATTAAATTGGATTGTTACATGTTGTTTTTTATCATTGTTGTTAACCGCCCCGAGTCTGCGGAGAGGGGCAGCATACAAATCCAACAAATAATAATAATAATAATAATAATAATAATAATAATAATAATAATAATAATTTCCTTTTAATGGTTTCTGCACAGCTTTGGCATTAGCATTAGTCTGTATCATCTTTTTTTTTTAATTGATGCTTTGTGTTCTTATGCTACCTACCCATCTGCATCAAGCAACTGGCTCTGCGTGTCATCTTCAAGGGAGAATTGAAATTGGAACCTTCTGCCGGTTGGAACTGGGCTTTTCTCCTCGGGTGTAGCATTGTAGAGATCCTGGGAATCTTCTATGGGCAGCGATGGCTCCGATGCCTTTCCTGAACTCTGCTTAGATCCCAAACAAAACAGAAATTCATTAACGCAGGCCAGATCTTCAACCCATAAACAGGTATGGTGAAAGGATTTACAAATATATCAAAAATATTCAAAATATAAGCATATAAAAATTTTGCAAACCAATCTTGTGCTATAACCAAAATAGGAACTGTGATTCCTAACAATGTATGTTTCGGAACGTATGGGTTCGGAAACTTCAGATCGTGCAGAACGCAGCTGCGAGAGCCATCGTGGGGCTTCCAAGATTTGCCCACGTTTCTTCAACACTCTGTGGCTTGCATTGGCTGCCGATCCGTTTCTGGTCACAATTCAAAGTGTTGGTCATGACCTTTAAAGCCCTACATGGCATTGGACCAGATTACCTCCGGAACCACCTGCTACCACACGAATCCCAGCAACCGATAATGTCCCACAGAGTTGGCCTTCTCCGGGTCCCATCGACTAAACAATATCGTTTGGCGGGCCCCAGGGGAAGAGCCTTCTCTGTGGCAGCCCTGGACCTCTGGAACCAACTCCCCCCCAGAGATTAGAACGGCCCCCACCCTCCCTGTCTTTCGTAAACTACTGAAGACTCACTTATACCGCCAGGCATGGGGGAGTTGAGATATTCCTCCCCCCTAGGCCATTACAAGTCATGCATGGTATGTTTGTGTGTATGTTTGGTTTTACAATAAGGGTTTTTAGCTGTTTTTATTATTGGATTGTTACATGTTGTTTTATCATTGTTGTTAGCCGCCCCGAGTCTACGGAGGGGCGGCATACAAATCCAATAAATTATTATTATTATTATTATTATTATTATTATTATTATTATTATTATTATGTTTGTGAATTATGTAACTTTTTGTGCAAATAATAAATGAGCAAACAATCAAATTAAAAAACCCCGCAATGCTTCCTTCCTGCTCTTGCATTGTGTGTCTTTGTAATTCATTTAGCATCAAACTTAAATGCTGTGAAGACTAACGCAACAATGGCTTGCCTTAGAAGCTGAGCTGATGAAGCTTGTTTTGAAGAAGCCCGGAGAAGGAGAGCGGGCTGCTCCAACCCCAGAGAAAAAGTGGCCTCCGCGTCCCATTTGCTTATTACACGGCTGGTAAGAGGGAATCATGGAGCCGATGAGCTCAAAACTGCTGTTGTGGCTGTTCTCCTTTGCCAACGTTGGCAGCAAGAATGAATCTTCATCATCTAAGAGAAGGAAAAAGGACGAGGATAGAAAACGTGATCAGTTCTAGAGAAATAATCAAAGTAAAAACACTCAGCACTTCAGGAACATATTCCCAGCGACCGATTAGGTCCCACGGGGTTGGCCTTCTCCGGGTCCCGTCGACTAAACAATGTCGTTTGGCGGGTCCCAGGGGAAGAGCCTCCTCTGTGGCGGCCCCGACCCTCTGGAGCCAGCTCCCCCCTGAGATTAGAACTGCCCCCACCTTCCTTGCCTTTCGTAAATTCCTTAAAACTCACCTCTGTCGTCAGACATGGGGGAACTGATATAACTTCTCAGGCCTGTATTGTTTATGTATGGTATGTTGTGTGCATGTTTTTTTTAATTATGGGTTTTTAGTTTTAATTATTAGATTTGTATTCTACATTGTTTTTTCTATTACTGTTGTGAGCCGCCCCGAGTCTACGGAGAGGGGCGGCATACAAATTTAATTAATAATAATGATGATGATGATGATGATGATGATGATGATGATGATGATATTTAAATATTTCTTTGAAGTTTAAAGAAATAATCCAATCAGTGACACCTACAGGGCAACAAAAGAAGTCTGGTGAAAGAAGGACAGATAGTCCTTGACTTAAACCAGTTGTTTAGTGAAGGTCCAAAATTGCAATGCCACTGAAAAAAGTGACTTATGATTGGTTTTCACAGACTGTGCTGGTTTGCAGCATGGCAACATGAGCAAAATTTGGGAACTTGGCATGTATTTATGACATCTGCACTGTCCTGGGTCATGTGATCATCATTTGTAACCTTCCCAGCTGGCTTCCAACAAACAAAGTCAATGGGGGAAGCCAGATTCACTTAACAACATGATTCACTTAACAACTGTGTCAAAAACTGTGTAAAATGGAGCAAATTTCACTCGACAGCAAAGGGCTCAATTCTGGTCGCAAGTTCAGGAATACAGTGATCCCACGGGTATCGCGATCCCGATCATTGCGAACGGGCTAAATCGCGATTTTTCAACCCGGAAGTCAAAACACCATCTGCGCATGCGTGCCCTTTTTTTATGGCCACGCATGCGTAGATGGCGCCGGGCAGATCAGCTGCTGGGCGGCTTCCCTGGGTCTTCCCCCTCTTGCTGGCGGGAAGGCAAGCGGCGGGCATCAGCGAGGAGTTTCCCCACCGCCCACGCAAACTCCTCGCTGCCACTCGCCCGCCCTTCACCCGCCCACGCCGTTCGCTCCCCCTCTTGCTGGCGGGAGGGCGAGAAGCCCCCCCCAGCACCCGCTCGCCCGCCGTTAGCTCGCTGCTCCCCCGGCCACCCGGGTTCGGGGGGGTGCTGGCAAGCCCCCCATGCCGGCGGCGACGTTTTAAAACAGCCGCCCGGCTTCCCAATGAGTCCCGAAGACAAACGCGGAAGTTCGCCTTTGACGTTTGTCTTCGGGACTCAGTTGCGAAGCCGCGCGGCTGTTTTAAAACGTCGCCGCCGGCATGGGGGACTTCCTAGCAGCCCCCCAAACCCGGGTTGGGGGTCCGGGGGGTGCTGGCAAGCCCCCCATGCCGGCGGCGACGTTTTAAAACAGCCGCGCCGCTTCCCAGCTGAGTCCCCTTCCCAGGAACCCCAATCTTCGGCTCCTCGCTAGCGCTGCGGAAGTAAAAACACCATCTGCGCATGCGCAGATGGTGTTTTTACTTCCGCAGCGCTACTTCGCGAAAATCCGATCATTGCTAGGGGTCCTGGAACGGAACCCTCGCAATGATCGGGGGATCACTGTACTGTATTGTCACATTGCCACACAAGCCCCACCCTTTTCCAATGGCATTGCAACCATCCCATTCATCCCTAAAGGATCAGACCTAATATGGCGACACAGTTTTCAGCCTTCTGATGAAAGAAGAGTCTACAAACTCTGCTGAACCATGGTTAACTTCCATCTTAGTGGCTTAGTTGATTGTGTGAATCCAGACTTTTAAGTTTACCATTTGGTCTCTCGTGCAAACCAGCAGTGGGCTGCTCGTGGTTCGGACAAGTTCTTAGAACTGGTAGTGCCAGGAGACTCCACTGACCCACCTGGGAGGTTTCTGCACATGCGTAGAATTGTTGCAAGCGCAAACCAGTAGTAAAGGGTTTTAGAACCCACTACTGATGCAAACCCATAAAATCAATTCATTTGGGTACTAAATCAATTACGTGGGTGACCAAAACTATGAATGAACTAGCAGGCTGGAACTGCTACATAAGTCAGTTTTGTTGGTAGGTCTCAGTATAGCTAGGCTATGAGACCTTTGACATACACTGAGCAGAGAATTTTAACAGAATGTAGATGCGTGGTAAAGCCAAAGAAAAAGACACAGACTTAGTTATGCTTAATAAGTACTATTTACATATACAGTGGTACCTCAAGATACGAACCCCTCGTCTTACGAACAATTCGTGATACGAACCCGGGGTTCAGAAAAAATTTGCCTCTTCTTACGAACTTTTTTCAAGTTACGAACGCCAAACCCGAACTTCCGGGTTCGGCATTGGGAGGCTCCTGGGAAGCCCCCGGGCTGTTTTAAAAGGTGACCGCCGGGCTGGGGGGCTTCCCAGCAACCTCCCGAATCCCGAACTTTTGCCGAACTTCCAGGTTCGGGGTTCGGGGGGGTGCTGGGAAGCCCCCCAGCCCGGCGGTCACCTTTTAAAACAGCCGGGCGGCTTCTCAGGAGCCTCCCAACGCCGAACGCGGAAGTTCGGGTTTGGCGTTTGGCTTCCGGAGGCTCCTGGGAAGCCCCCCGGCTGTTTTAAAAGGTCACAGCCAGGCTGGGGCGCTTGCCAGCAGCCCCGACTCCCTGCCGCTCGCCCATGGCCGGCAGAAGATCGCTCTTGCCCGGCTTCCGCGCGAGGCATCAGGTCAGCATTCTGTGGGGCGGGCGGCGGGGAAGCCGGCGGCTGTGGCAGCTGCTGCAGGAGGCTTTCCCCCTCCTCGTCCGCCGCCCGCCCGCCCAGAATGCTGACCTGATGCCTCGCGGGGAAGCCGGGCAAGAGCGATCTTCTGCCGGCCATGGGCGAGCTACAATAAGCTTCCACGCCCTCGCCCGTGCCTGGCGGGAGGTGAAGAGTGCTTTGCCCAGTGCAAAGTTGACAGCAAGCAGCTCCGCAGTCCCCAAAGGAGGCTTAACCCCGCCCCTCTGTCCCACCCCTCGCCCGTATCCGGCATAACTTCCTCCTGCCTATCCCCGCTCTTCTGCCGGCCACGGGCGAGGGGTGGGACAGAGGGGTGGGGTTAAGCCTCCTTTCGGGACTGCGGAGCTGCTTGCTGTCAACTTTGCACTGGGCAAAGCACTCTTCAGCTCCCGCCAGGCACGGGCGAAAGGCGAGGAAGCCTATTGTAGCAGCTGCCACAGCGGAGACATTTGGGGTTTTGGCTGGGGGGGGGAGGGGAAGGCAGGAGGTCCGGCCCTTCATTTGCCCTCCCAGCAAAAGACAAAGCCGCACAGCTCCGCATCGCCGAAGGAGGCTTAACCCCACCCCTCTGTCCCACCCCTCGGCCGTGGCCGGCAGAAGAGCGGGGATAGGCAGGAGGAAGTTATGCCGGATACGGCCGAGGGGTGGGACAGAGTGGTGGGGTTAAGCCTCCTTCGGCGATGCGGAGCTGCGCGGCTTTGCCTTTTGCTGGGAGGGCAAATGAAGGGCCGGACCTCCTGCCTTCCCCTCCCTCCCCAGCCAAAACCCCAAATGTCTCCGCTGTGGCAGCTGCAACAATAGGCTTCCTCGCCTTTCGCCTGTTTCAGCTTTCCATCCATCCACGTCACTTCGCCGCTAAATCGTATGGCAGCAAACAATCTTTGGGGTTTTCGCTGGGGGGAGAAGTAGGACCTTCCTAACTTCCTCCCCCCCCAGCGAAAACCCCAAAGATTGTTTGCTGCCACACGATTTAGCGGCGAAGTGACGTGAAGGGATGGAAAGCTGAAACCGGGCTGTTTCAGCTTTCCATCCATCCACGTCACTTTGCTGCTAAATCGTATGGCAGCAAACAATCTTTGGGGTTTTCGCTGGGGGGAGAAGTAGGACCTTCCTAACTTCCTCCCCCCCCCAGCGAAAACCCCAAAGATTGTTTGCTGCCACACGATTTAGCGGCGAAGTGACGTGAAGGGATGGAAAGCTGAAACCGGGCTGTTTAAGCTTTCCATCCATCCACGTCACTTTGCTGCTAAATCGTATGGCAGCAAACAATCTTTGGGGTTTTCGCTGGGGGGAGAAGTAGGACCTTCCTAACTTCCTCCCCCCCCCCAGCGAAAACCCCAAAGATTGTTTGCTGCCACACGATTTAGCGGCGAAGTGACGTGAAGGGATGGAAAGCTGAAACCGGGCTGTTTAAGCTTTCCATCCATCCACGTCACTTTGCTGCTAAATCGTATGGCAGCAAACAATCTTTGGGGTTTTCGCTGGGGGGAGAAGTAGGACCTTCCTAACTTCCTCCCCCCCCCAGCGAAAACCCCAAAGATTGTTTGCTGCCACACGATTTAGCGGCGAAGTGACGTGAAGGGATGGAAAGCTGAAACCGGGCTGTTTAAGCTTTCCATCCATCCACGTCACTTTGCTGCTAAATCGTATGGCAGCAAACAATCTTTGGGGTTTTCGCTGGGGGGAGAAGTAGGACCTTCCTAACTTCCTCCCCCCCCCAGCGAAAACCCCAAAGATTGTTTGCTGCCACACGATTTAGCGGCGAAGTGACGTGAAGGGATGGAAAGCTGAAACCGGGCTGTTTAAGCTTTCCATCCATCCACGTCACTTTGCTGCTAAATCGTATGGCAGCAAACAATCTTTGGGGTTTTCGCTGGGGGGAGAAGTAGGACCTTTCTAACTTCCTCCCCCCCCCCAGCGAAAACCCCAAAGATTGTTTGCTGCCACACGATTTAGCGGCGAAGTGACGTGAAGGGATGGAAAGCTGAAACCGGGCTGTTTAAGCTTTCCATCCATCCACGTCACTTTGCTGCTAAATCGTATGGCAGCAAACAATCTTTGGGGTTTTCGCTGGGGGGAGAAGTAGGACCTTCCTAACTTCCTCCCCCCCCCCAGCGAAAACCCCAAAGATTGTTTGCTGCCACACGATTTAGCGGCGAAGTGACGTGAAGGGATGGAAAGCTGAAACCGGGCTGTTTCAGCTTTCCATCCATCCACGTCACTTTGCTGCTAAATCGTATGGCAGCAAACAATCTTTGGGGTTTTCGCTGGGGGGAGAAGTAGGACCTTCCTAACTTCCTCCCCCCCCCAGCGAAAACCCCAAAGATTGTTTGCTGCCACACGATTTAGCGGCGAAGTGACGTGAAGGGATGGAAAGCTGAAACCGGGCTGTTTCAGCTTTCCATCCATCCACGTCACTTTGCTGCTAAATCGTATGGCAGCAAACAATCTTTGGGGTTTTCGCTGGGGGGAGAGGTAGGACCTTCCTAACTTCCTCCCCCCCCAGCGAAAACCCCAAAGAGAGAGGCATTCGCTTTCCTCCCGCCGGCCCCTCAATCGGGCCGGTAGGGAACAGAATGGAACCAGCCCAGAAGCAATAGACGCAGGATCGGGCCGGCAGCAGGCGCAGGGCGAGGCAGCAGGTCTGCATCCTGGGCAGGCGGGCGGGCGGCGGGCGAGGAGGCGCGGCCGAGCGGCGACAGCGGCGGTTCTCCTCACTTCGGAGAGCTTCCTGGGCATGAAAACGCGCGAATCCAACAAGAACGAAAGCCAGGAAGCTCTCCCTGGCGGAGACCGCCGGCCCCTCAATCGGGCCGCCGTGACGGGGACCACTGGCCTGCCTAGCGGGCTGGGAGGGAGGTGGAATACGGGAGGAGGAGGAAGAGGAGGAGGAGGGAGGAAGGAGAGAGAGAGAGAGGGAAGCCGCCCGGCTGTTTTTAAAGGTGACAGCCGGGCGGCAGCGTTTTTTTGCGGTTGTTTTTTTTTTTGTTGCACGGATTAATTGACTTTACATTGTTTCCTATGGGAAACAATGTTTCGTCTTACGAACCTTTCGTGTTACGAACCTTTCCCTGGAACCAATTAAGTTCGTATCTTGAGGTTCCACTGTACAGTGATACCTTGTCTTACAAACTTAATTGGTTCTGGGACGAGGTTCTTAAGATGAAAAGTTTGTAAGACGAAACAATGTTTTCCATAGGAATCAATGGAAAAGCAATTAATGCGTGCAAGCCCAAAATTCACCCCTTTTGCCAGCCGAAGCGCCCGTTTTTGAACCCCACCTCCAGACTTCCGTGTTTTTGCAATGCTGCAGGGGAATCCCAGCAGTGCAAAAACGGGTGCTTCGCTGGCAATGGAAGTCTGGAGGTGGGGTTCCCCAGTGAAGGGAGCATCAGTGAAATCGCAGCATCGCAAAAACACCAAAGTCCTCAAAACCCCACCTCCAGACCTCTGTGTTTTTGCAATGCTGCGATTTCACTGAGGCTACCCTTGCTGGGAAACCCCACCTCCGGACTTCTGTTGCCAGCGAAGTGCCCGTTATTGCGCTGCTGGGATTCCCCTGCAGCATCACAAAAACACGGAAGTCCAGAGGTGGGGGTTCCCATGGAGCGGAGCCTCAGGGGAATCCCAGCAGCGTAAAAACGGGTGCTTCGCTGGCAACAGAAGTCTGGAGGCGGGGCATCCCAGCGGCGGCGGTGGGTTTGTAAGGTGAAAATAGTTTGTAAGAAGAGGCAAAAAAATCTTAAACCCCGGGTTTGTATCTCGAAAAGTTTGTATGACGAGGCGTTTGTAAGACGAGGTATCACTGTATACAAAATAGAAACAATCCATAACAAGCACTAAGCAAAAACACTCCCCTCTCAAGGCAAAGCAAAAACGAATGAGCGATAAAGCATCATTGAGGGAATGAGTACTGGCGCCCTCTTATGGCAAACCAGCCCAAAATATTTAAAGTGATACTACAAGAAACTACAATAGGTAGTTTACAATGGCAAACCCTAACAACCATGTACCGTGTACTAACAAGCTTCTTAGGTTCCCATGTTCTCTAGGATGGCACTGATCTAATCATAATTAACTGCATGGCACTCCTCTAATCAAAACTCTGGGACAGGTGAATTTATTCTTTAATGCATACAATGACAAGCTTATTCTAGATCCTGTCTCCTCCTCCTCTTGCTATTTACAGGAACACTATTTTGTCACTGTGATCTGTCGAAGGATTAAGTCAAGTGGGTCCAGTAAGTGCAGCTGGACTCAGGAGCTGCTCTGGAGGACCTTGAAGCATGGCTGTTTAAAAAGCAGCTGGCTGACCAGATCAGTCCCAGGGTTGACTTTCCAAAAAAACTCTCCAAAATACAACTGCATGATTTGTCCACTGTCTACTAAATATGAAAAACAGCAACGCCACTAATACTTTATAACATGTAGAATATATATCTTTCGGATGATTCTAAGATAGCAGTTTGATGGGTTTGAGGCCTGAGGACAGGGCCTCCTTCTATTTTTTTAATGGATGTAGTCCACCCTGAGCGACAGGTGTGAAAGGCAGATTTTTTTTAAAAAAAACAGTAAATAGAAGATCTGCAAGGCCCTTGCCTTATTCACCAGGAAAAGGATAGAAAATAACAAGAAAAAGGACAGATGTTCTACCTTGCTTCTCTGCTCTCTTGCTCAGGGTTTCTTCCAGCTCAACTTTTTCACCTGCTGAAAAACATCTGCCCCAAAAAACAAAAACAAAAAACCATTTAAGACATCAATATGATTTATCAGGAGAACGTGCTAACCTACATTGGTTTATTTTAAATGTGTCTTAATTATTAGTTTAGGCTTCTTGAAAAAAATCCACTGAGCAATTATTGAAGGAAATGCAAGTTAATCTTATAAACAAATGTAACAAATACAAGGGAAGAGAGGGAGGGAGGGAGAGAGAGAGGGAGAGATGGAGAGAGGGAGGGAGAGCGGGAGGGAGAGCGAGAGGGAGAGAGAGAGGGAGTGAGAGAGGAAGGGAGATGGAGAGAGGGAGGGAGGGAGAGAGGGAGAGAGAGAGAGAGAGGGAGGGAGAGAAAGAGGGAGTGAGAGATGGAGAGAGGGAGGGAGGGAGAAAGGGAGGGAGAGAGGGAGGGAGGGAGAGAAAGAGGGAGGGAGAGATGGAGAGAGGGAGGGAGGGAGGGAGAGAGAAAGGGAGGGAGAGAGGGAGGGAGAGAGAGAGGGAGGGAGGGAAAGAGGGAGGGAGAGATGGAGAGAGGGAGGGAGGGAGAGGGAGGGAGAGAGGGAGGGAGAGAGAAAGGGAGGGAGAGAGGGAGGGAGGGAGAGAGGGAGGGAAAGAGAGAGGGAGGGAGAGACGGAGGGAGGGAGTTGCCCCAAATGGCCAATAAATTTTCCAACAAATTAAATAGAAGAGTTCATTGAGATGTTTTGGGTAGCATTTGACAGGTAGGAAAGATACTGGCTATTGTCTCTCCCAAAACAAGGTTTAGGACCTATGGCATGCGTGCCACAACATGGAGCCATATCAGAAGGCACACAAGGTGTTGCTCTATGTCAGCTCCAAGGCGCATGCATGTGCTAGGCAGCTGAGTTTCAGCCTGGGGGAAGGCCGTTTCGCCCTCCGGAGGCTTCCGGGAAGCTTCCCTTAAGGCTCCAGAGTGGAAAAAATAGCACAACATGCAAACCGGAAGTCCGTTTTTCCAAACTTCCGGTTTGCACATTTTTCCACCACCCCAGCTTCAGTGAGACCTGTGTGCATGCGTGGAGATTGTGCGCATGCCCAGGGCCAGTGCTGGGGAGGGGGGTGCACATGTGTGTGGAAGAGGGAACAGGTGTGAGCACACGTGTGTGCTAGCACACACACGCATCCTTTTGGCATGCAAACCAAAAAAGGTTCGGCATAACTGGATGTACAACGAAAGCAGTTACTTTTTTGCTCTGGATTTTTTTTAAGTACCCTATTTTGGAAGAATTGTCTTTAAACAGGAGCAATGTTGTCTCTGTGGAGGCAGGCTTTGAAACAACACTGCGGGGCAATCCAACGTTGGCGGCTTCGTCTTCATCAGCTGATTCTTTGTCTGTTTCTTTATCATCCTCAAGACGGTCCTCCCTGAGATCTGCGTGCTCCTCCTCCATCTCTCCAAGACCATCTGGGATCTAAAGACACACACACACACAAACACACCCCTCCATGAGTGAAGCAGAAGTACAGATACCTCTTGACTTATAGTCATTAGTTCAACGATTGCTTGAAGTTAACAACAGTGCTCAAAAACGTATAAAGTCGTGCAGAATGCAGCTGCGAGAGCAATCATGGGCTTTCCCAAATATGCCCATGTTACATCAACACTCCGCAGTCTGCATTGGTTGCCGATCAGTTTCCGGTCACAATTCAAAGTGTTGGTAATGACCTACAAAGGCCTTCATGGCACCGGACCAGATTATCTCAGGGACCGCCTTCTGCCGCACGAATCCCAGCGACCAGTTAGGTCCCACAGAGTGGGTCTTCTCCGGGTCCCGTCAACTAAACAATGTCGCTTGGCGGGACCTAGGGGAAGAGCCTTCTCTGTGGCGGCCCCGGCCCTCTGGAACCAACTCCCCCCAGAGATTAGAATTGCCCTCACCCTCCTTGCCTTTCGCAAGCTGCTTAAAACCCACCTCTGCCGCCAGGCATGGGGGAACTGAGATACTCTTGCCCCCTAGGCCTTTACAATTTTATGCATGGTATGTCTGTCTGTATGTTTGGTTTTATAATAAGGGTTTTTAACTGTTTTAATATTGGATTGTTTATAAGCTGTTTTTATTACTGTTGTTAGCCGCCCCGAGTCTACGGAGAGGGGCGACATACAAATCCAATAAATAAATAAATAACAGAACAACCGAATTGGAAAGGAACAGGTCCTCTGAGTTGCCTTGGACATAAACCTGTCATCCTCAGCTTCATTTCCTACCAGCACTTATTTGGTGACTCTATAACTGAAGTGAGATATGGAACAGCCATTTTCATAACTTGGTGTCCTCCAGCCACATGAAACACAACCACAGAAAATGGCCTGGCCAGCTTTAGAGTGGCAGAGACCAAACCTCTGCACCTTTGTATCCCTGCTTCTTGGAGAGTAAATCTCCTTTTGATTGATTAACAGGACAGTTAAGGGCATGGAGTGCAGGGAGAGGCGAGGTTTCTGACCGCAAAGCTACCCAATAATTTAGCCTATAGGACACCCATCACTCTCATTTCTGGACAGTTGAAGCCTTAGAAGACTTCATTACTTAATTATGGCTGGAGGAGGGGAGGTATTAATTTCAAAGAACTTTTATCTTCTGGGCAGCAAGCCAAGAAAGGATCTCTCTTCATCAGGACGCCAATTATCTCGATTCCCGGGTTGATTTCTCCCAACTAACCACATGCCAAAACTTGCCAAAGGAGGCCACAAAAAGGGAAAGAGACCTGCTGATTGGTGGTGGTGGCTGCTTCTTCTTCCTCCTCCTCCTCCTCCAATTCATCTGACATCTCCTCCTCCTCCTCCTCCTCTTCCTCCTCCACCACCTCCTCATTATCCAGTTTGAACAACGCGTGTCGCTTCTGGCGCTCTTCCATCCTGCGAAGCTTCATGGCCGCCTGCAGCTTCGCCTTCAGCATCTGCAGCTTTTCACCTGGGTCGTTAGGAAGACAGGCAGGAAGACAGTGAGGCCTGCGCGACACACACACCTCTTTAGTTTTTATGGCTTCAAGCCATCATTTCGGCAAAGCTGCACGCAACTGAGCTCAAAAGCAAAAATGGAGCACCTGGAAAAGGAAAGGCATTTCACAAACGGGCTGGAACAGCCCTGGGCTTTATTTTCCAAGGGTGTTAAAACAATCCGTCAACACCTTATGCTTCAAAGCATCGTCAGTGCTGAGTTCTCTCCAGACTTCAAAACAAGAGCCAAGGGGTTCTATATTCTTGGGGACAGGATGACCCTGCAGTAGTTAATAGAAACATAGAAACATATGTTTCTATTAACTACTGCAGGGTCATCCTGTCCCCAAGAATATAGAACCCCTTGGCTCTTGTTTTGAAGTCTGGAGAGAACTCAGCACTGACGATGCTTTGAAGCATAAGGTGTTGACGGATGCAGGGGTAGTCCTCATTTAATAACCAGCAATTGGGCCATTAAATGAAGTTAACTGGACCCGTAACTGTGCTTATGATCTCACCTTCAGTTTTCCTTTGCTTTCTGGGCCTGTGAAGGCGAAAGATGTGAGGACTGATTGTAATATTAGTTTTCTGAAGTTTCTGGGGGTTTTGTTAGAAATTTTCACCATAACAAAGTAGACCAAAAAAATATATAAAATAGGAAACAGAGAAACAAGGAAGAAATTAAAAGGAAAAAGATGAAAAGTAATACAATTATGCCCTTTGTCCTTCTTTCTATCCATAATTATCTTAAATGTCCCCTCAACCTGGTCTCATTTTTTTTTGCCAAAGTTTCTTTTTCATCATCCGCATAATTGTGACAGTTGCTAAATGAAGCTGTCATTAAACAAGAACTACCTGCACTGAGACACACCCGAAATATTTGCTCTCTTTATTTGTTATCTGCCTGTTGATGGCAAAACAGATTAAAAACATCTTTTCCCCTTCCCTTCGGAAACCGCCTTCTGCCGCACGAATCCCAGCGAGCGGTTAGGTCCCACAGAGTCGGCCTTCTTCGGGTCCCGTCGACTAAACAATGTCGTCTGGCGGGACCCAGGGGAAGAGCCTTCTCTGTGGTGGCTCCGACCCTCTAGAACCAGCTCCCCCCTGAGATTAGGATTGCCCCCAATCTCCTTGCCTTTCGTAAACTCCTTAAAACCCACCTCTGCCATCAGGCATGGGGGAACTAAAACATCTCCCCCTTGCCCATGTTGTTTTGCTGTTTGATTGATTGTGCGCTTGTTTTTTATATATATTGAAATTGTTTTATGAATTTCTTAACTTAAAATTGTAATTTGATTGGTGGGCATTGGATTTGTCACTATGTACTGTTTTTTGCTATTGTTGTGAGCCGCCCCGAGTCTGCGGAGAGGGGCGGCATATAAATCCAATAAATCTAAATCTTTGCCAACTTTCCTGATGAATGAAACAAAACTGGGGGGGGGGGGGGGGGCAGCGACCTTCGATTGAAATTTTTTCAAGTGAGAAAGAGATCGCTGGAAGCAGGGCTAGATTATTTCTATGGTATTGTCAATAAGCCTTCAGACTTGACCAAGGCAAATCAAGGAGACAGTCAATACTTAACCAGCCAAAGGAAGGATTTTTATTCCAATGATGGGCAAGTCCTGAAGTTTTTGCAACAAGGCATAGAAATGACAGGGCTGACAGGCTAATCTAGCCAGGCTAATCTAGCCAGTGCAAATGAATTGGCAGTTTAGACCTCACACTTGCTTCTTCCTTTACTCAAAAGCCAGGTGGTTAGAACTGGTCAAAATCAGCTGAGAATTTGGTCCAGCTAAACTATCAGCTCTTCTCATCCCACTTGGCTATTGAGTAGAGCTGAAGTCCAGATATCTTCAAGTTGCCAAGGTTGGGAAACACTGCTTTACATTAAACCTTGAATCTCTGCTCTCCCAATCATACCTGGTTTAGTCCGGGCAGCATCCTCTACCTTCTCTGCAGCCAGCACTATTGGTACCACGTCCACTTTCAGCTCCTCCTTGCCATCATCCTTCGTTTCTTTACAAATAATATTCAAGCTCACCGTTCGTTGTTCTGTCTTTGGTTTGGCTGGGAGAAATGCATGCTTTACAAAGCGTTCTTTCAAAGCTTCCAGTTCTGCAAAACCCAAACAAAAAGGCAAAAAGAAATTTACTTTTTTTAAAAAGCCCGCTCAATGCTGGATTCGCACATAACTCAATTCTCAATTTCTTTATGTTTACAAATTTATCTCTTGAACAAATCACAAAATGCCACAGATCTAAAATCAAGCCACAGGATAAAATCAAGATAAAGGATGCTCAAACATTCTTTTCATTTTAAGAGTAATTTTATTATTTGAATGAGGATACCACACACAGTATCCTCCACCTGCTAATGGTCAAATTTGTACAGTATTGGCTTGTGCAAATTAGGAAGTACAATAGGAAATTTTTGCAATAGGGAAAAAAAAATCTTTTTTTCCCATTTCCTTCTTTTCTCGCGACTGCTGTGTGCCATCATTATCACAGATATCTATATGCAACAGTTTATTATTTTAAATGTGGAAACAAACTGGAGAAAAAGTGATAAAATATCTGGCACTATCTTTCCCACAAAATTAGTTTTGGAAGAATTCCTTCATTGGGGTAATTTCTACCACTTGATTTTGAAAAAAAATGAATAACCTTGCCTTTTGCTTAACCTCAGCAAGGCAAACAGCAAATATCAGGCACAGAAAAAGTAGTAAAATCACAATTCGTTGATTGGGTGGGTATTTATGAGAAATATCTCTCTGACAATGTCATGTCAATTTTTTTTCTCTCTGTTCTTGCTTTTAATTTAAATTGCATATTTAAGTTCCTTGTGTTAAAAGGAATTTATTGGAGTTAGTTCTTGAATTACAAAGCAATTAGGGCCATAATTTCCATCGTTGAGCAATTCAGTCAATAAAGCACAAAAATCAGGGATGGGTTCCTCCTGGTTTAGAAACATAGAAACATAGAAATCTGACAGCAGAAAAAGACCTCATGGTCCATCTAGTCTGCCCTTATACTATTTTCTGTATTTTATCTTAGGATGGAGATATGTTTATCCCAGGCATGTTTAAATTCAGTTACTGTGGATTTATCTACTACGTCTGCTGGAAGTTTGTTCCAAGGATCTTACTACTCTTTCAGTAAAATAATATTTTCTCATGTTGCTTTTGATCTTTCCCCCAACTAACTTCAGATTGTGTCCCCTTGTTCTTGTGTTCACTTTCCTATAAAAAACACTTCCCTCCTGGACCTTATTTAACCCTTTAATATATTTAAATGTTTCGATCATGTCCCCCGTTTTCCTTCTGTCCTCCAGACTATACAGATTGAGTTCCTGAAGTCTTTCCTGATACGTTTTATGCTTAAGACCTTCCACCATTCTTGTAGCCCGTCTTTGGACCCATTCAATTTTGTCAATATCTTTTTGTAGGTGAGGTCTCCAGAACTGAACACAGTATTCCAAATGTGGTCTCACCAGTGCTCTATATAGCGGGATCATAATCTCCCTCTTCCTGCTTGTGATACCTCTAGCTATGCAGCCAAACATCCTACTTGCTTTCCCTACCGCCTGACTGCACTATTCACCCATTTTGAGACTGTCAGAAATTACTACCCCTAAATCCTTTTCTTCTGAAGTTTTTGTTAACACAGAACTGCCAATACAATACTCAGATTGTGGATTCCTTTTGGACTGGATCAGCTGAACCCGCTGGTGACATCACAATGTCATCACAGATCGAGTTTGGTCAGTGCCGGTCCATAGGCATCATCTATTTTGGGGGGGTTCACAGGGGTTTGGGTGAACCTCTAGCTAAGATTCTGTGCAGTTTGGAGAACCCCCCAATCCCACTCCCGGTTGACCCCGCCCACTCCTCCCCTCCCCGGAGTCCCAAAGCGGTCTGTTTTGGATACAGGCATGTGCAGGCTGTGTGCGAAAGCTCAGGGAGGGCGAAATACAAGCCTACGGGAAGTTTGGGAAGGCCAAAATCCAGCCTCCAGGGGGCCTCTGGACTTTTCGCCCTCCTGGAGGCTCAAAGAAAGCCTCCAGAACCCAGGCAGGGCAAAAGCAATAGCAATAGTACTTAGACTTATATACCGCTTCACAGTGCTTTACAACCCTCTCTAAGCGGTTTACAGAGCCAGCATATTGCCCCCAACAACCTGGGTCCTCATTTTACCCACCTCGGAAGGCTGAGTCAACCTTCATATTCTTTTACCTCACTATTTTTTATCAATAATGCTGCTTCCTTAGTTATTTTCCAATTACCATTCGTAATTTTATTCACTTCCATTTGTATTTGTTTCCAAAATTTTGGAACTTTATTACATTCCCAAAACATATGCATACTCCTTTTCCCTTACACCCATGCCAACAATTTCCTTTCTTCGTTGTTTGAAAACGTGCTAATTGTACTGGTGTATAATACCATTTATGTAATATTTTTCTTCTCATTTCTCTTATTCTTGTGTTTTTAATTATTTTAATATTTTCAATTATACCTTCCATATCCCATTCATCAATTTCTAATTCGTCCTGCCAATATCTCGTCAGTCCTTTTACTACTTGTTCTTCTGCTTGTAATAATTCTCTATATATGTTACCTGTTTGTGCTTTTATATTCTTACACTTTTCCCTTAGTATCTTTTCTAAATTTATTTCTTGTCTCATGAATATTTCTTTATTTTCCCTTTTACTTAAATATGTGCTTATCGTGTTGATTTGTAACCAGTTTTGTTGTCCCAGGCACCTCTCTATTTCATTTCTATTAATTCTTCCGTTCCTTTCATATAACTGTTCTATTCTCTGTATACCTTTCCTCCTTAGTTCCCATATTATCTTTGTGAGGTTACTTTCTTTCTTTGTATTTATCACATGCAGCGTTGCTAATTTAGAGTTTGTCGTTTTCAAGTCAACCTTTAGCCGGTGGTGAGATTTGAACTGGTGAACTACAGCCAGCAGTCAGCAGCTTGCAGTACTGCACTCTAACCACTGCGCCACCATGGCTCATACAAAAAATGCCCTCCCTGCTGTGGTGCAGGAGGGCCAGGCCACGGCCACCGTAGTCATGCCCACCCCTTGCTAAACATTTGGAAGCCCACCCCTGGTTCAGGGTTACCATACCTCTGTTGGGTTCATTGAGGTCAATAAACGACTCCATGTCAGAACATAGCTTAGGCTTAATACTCAGATCCACCCCCAGCATCCGTAGCCGATCCAATCTGGACTTTTTTATCTTGTCACTGGGAGTTTCCACTAGGGGCTCCGAGTCTTGAATGGGTTCTTGGGGTACCACAGGCAATTCCGATGATTGTGCCTCTCTTTCTTCAACTATATTTCCTTCCAGTTTCTCCTCTGGTGGTTTATTGGGGTCAGCAGGGAGTTCATTAAGCTCCACTTCTTTCCTGGAATTTAGATCCTCCCTAAATTCCGTTTTGGAATCATCATTCCACTTATCTTCTTCGGAGCAATCTCCTATCAAATGTTCCATTTCCTCCGCAGAAGAGCTGCCTAGACTGGCAGCCAAAGGATTTGCAAACCCCGAAATTGGCTGATCCAATATTCCTGGCTGAAAAGGCTTTTCTTTCCCATAGTTATGGCAGCTGACACTGGAGCTTCCTGTCACGTCATCTTCTTCGAATGAGTCGGGTTGAGTTTTCATTGATCTGTTGATCAAGGCACAGATAAATCAGCAACATCCTCTTTTCCCTTGAACTCAAGTCAATTCAAAATGTGAGGCAATCAAGCTAAAATATGGAGAATATAAAAGAAGGGATCTAGATGGAATAAATAATCCTGGATAGAAAACTAAGAGATACGTATGTATTAGTAATTGGTTAATTTTGGAAAAATTGAAACATGAGAATTTGATTTAAACTTTGCAAGCCAGAGGGCAAAGATGAGAAATGATGGTAGCATTATATAACGATATAACACAAAATTTACTTATTGTTTAGATTTTAAACACATAGAACTTTATTTTACAATGTAGGTGATATATTATGAATAGTTTCTTTTATTAAAGATATATATATAAAGAAAGATTTTTTAATTAGCTATATGATACAATATTAAAATTTAGATAAAAGAGATTTTATTATTCTT
Organism: Erythrolamprus reginae; assembly: GCF_031021105.1. Taxonomy (NCBI): domain Eukaryota; kingdom Metazoa; phylum Chordata; class Lepidosauria; order Squamata; family Dipsadidae; genus Erythrolamprus; species Erythrolamprus reginae. Next base: position 28,535,212 of record NC_091960.1, on the reverse strand, counting down.
TGCACTGATGTAATGTAACCTTTTGTAGTAAGACGGTGAGGGAAAATTTTTATTTAGATTTTTAAGAATTGATAATGTTGTATAAAATTACCGGTAATGGAAAATTTTAAACGAGTAGAGAAAAGAGCCTTTATTGAGGGAGTAATAAGAAAAGAAAAGTTTATATATGATTGGTTTTAAGCATCGTTGTTGTGTTTATAACTATATATTGTTTTACTTTATGGTGGAGAAAAATAAAAATCTTATACCGAAAAAAATAATAATAATCATGATTGGATTACAGTGATCCCTCGATTTTCGCGATCTCGATCTTCGCGAAACGCTATATTGCGATTTTTCCACCCGATGACGTCACTCTCTTCCTTCCTTCCTTTCTCATCTTTCTTTCTCTCTCTCTTTCTCTATCTTGCTTCTTCCTCTCTCACACTCTCTTCCTCCCTCTCTCATCTCTTTCTTTCCTTCTCTCTCTTTCTCTATCTCTCCCCCTCTTGCTGGCGGGCGGCGGGCGGGCGGGGGCATCAGCGAGGAGCCGGGGTTTCCCCTTTGCGTGGGCGGCGGGGAAACCCCAATCTTCGTCTGCTCGCTGCTGCTGCGGCCGGCCAGCAGCTGATCTGCTCGGCGGCAGCAGCGAGGAGCCGAATCGGGCTTTCCCCTTTGCGTGGGCGGCAGGGAAACCCCGATCTTCGTCTGCTCGCTGCTGCTGCCGCCGAGCAGATCAGCTGCTGGCCGGCCGCAGCAGCAGCGAGCAGACGAAGATTGGGGTTTCCCTGCCGCCCACGCAAACTCCACCATCTGCACATGCGCGGCCATGGAAAAAAGGGCGCGCATGCGCAGATGGTGTTTTTACTTCCGCACCACTATATCGTGAAAAATCGAGTATCGCGAGGGGTCTTGGAACGTAACCCTCGCGATACTCGAGGGATCACTGTACAGTGTTCCCTTGATTTTCACGGGGGATGCGTTCCGAGACTGCCCGTGAAAGTTGAATTTCCGCGAAGTAGAGATGCGGAAGTAAATACACTATTTTTGGCTATGATCAGTATCACAAGCCTTCCCTTAACACTTTAAACCCCTAAATTGCAATTTCCCATTCCCTTAGCAACCATTTAGATTATTACTCACCATGTTTCTTTATTAAAGTTTATTAAAAAAAATATTTATTAAAATAGGCGTTGATTGCTTACCTGAACGCCTCTTCTCGTACGGTGAGCGGGTACAGCAGTCACATGGGTTGCTCATGTCCAATCCGGTGGAACTGAGCCTAGTATTAAAAAAGCTTGCCGGATCCGCCCCTTCCCCAGAATTCGCGAATCCATAGACTAGGCTCAGTTGTGAAGCTCTTTAGTGTTCAACTCTCATTGTTAGAGGAAGAAAGATATAGAAAGGTAAAGAAGACACATATAAGGGCGGGAAGTGACTGCTGTACCCGCTCACCGTACGAGAAGAGGCGTTCAGGTAAGCAATCAACGCCTATTCTCCGTACTGAAGGAGCGGGTCCAGCAGTCACATGGGACATACCCAATAGATGGTCCCTAGGGTGGGATTAGCTTGCTATCGTGTGAGATAACGGATTGGAGTACCCTTCTGCCGAAGGCAGCGTCCGCTGAAGCGTAAGAATCAATTTTGTAGTGCCTGATGAAGGAATTTGGCGAGGCCCAAGTGGCTGCTTTGCAGACCTCCTCCAACGGGGCTTGAGTCGCCCAAGCGGCCGAGGTGGCTGCGCTCCTGGTGGAATGCGCTGTGATGTTCCTTGGAACTGAGAGGGAGGCCGACTCATGGGCCTTAGATATAGTCCCTCTGATCCAACGGCCTATTACTGTTGAAGACACTTTGGCCCCCATGACTCTGGGATGATAGGCTACAAAGAGTGCTTCTGACCTCCGAAAGGGTCCTGTGCGTTGGATATATATTCTCAGCGCTCTGGTGAGATCCAGGGTGTGCCATCTAATTGCCAAGGGATGGTCTCGTTGGAGGCAGAAGGAAGGTAGGACAATATCCTGAGATCTGTGGAACATGGAACTGACCTTGGGTAAGAAGGTGGGGTCCAGTCGCAAGACTACCTTGTCCTGATGGAATTGACAAAGGTCCTGCCTGATTGAGAGGGCAGCCAGCTCCGAAATGCGTCGGGCAGAGGTAATAGCCACCAGGAATGCTACCTTAAAGGATAGGTACCTGAGGGACGCCGATTTTAGGGGTTCGTATGGTGCCTGCGTGAGGGAATGGAGAACCCGTGGCAAATCCCAGGAAGGATACCTGTGGACCTTGGAAGGTCTGAGATTGGCTATGCCCTTGAGGAATTCCTGAACTTCAGGGAAGGATCGGAGAGGCTGTCTGCGGGGACCCCCTAGGACAGATGAAATGGCTGCCAGATGACGCCGGAGGGTGCTGGTGGAAAGTCCTTTATGGAAGCCTTGCATAAGGAAGGAAATAATTCTGTGTATGGGGATGCACAGAGGGGAGAGACCTTCCTGTAGACACCACTGGTGAAACTTGGACCACGTGTGGTCGTAGATTCGATTGGTCGAACCCCTTCTGGCCTTTAAAATGACCTCCACTGAATCGGGGTCATGACCACGCAGTTCTAGATCTCTCCTGATAACAGCCAGGCGGTGAGGTGGAACCACTCCGGGTCTGGATGGAAAGAGGCCCCCTGCCGCAGCATATCCCCCGAAACGGGGAGTCGCCAAGGGTCTTGGACGGACAGCTGTTGGAGATCCGCGAACCAGGGCCGGCGGGGCCAATGAGGGGCGATTATGATTACTCGGGCCCTCTCGGTGAGGACCTTGTGAATCACGTCCGGGAGGATTGGAATTGGAGGAAATGCGTAGAGTAGGCCTGGAGGCCATGGACTCCGGAGGGCATTGATTGCTTCCGCTCCCGGGGATGGAAATCTGGAATAGAAGCGAGGGAGTTGGGCGTTCGCATTGGTCGCGAAGAGATCCAGGATTGGTAGGCCGAATCTGAGGGTGATTTGATGGAACAGGTCTTGATGGAGGTTCCACTCTCCTGGGTCTATCGTTGCTCGGGATAGCCAATCCGCCTGGACGTTGAGACTCCCCGAGATGTGATCGGCTAGGAGCGACTGCAGATGTTTTTCCGCCCAAAGGCCCAACTTGAGGGCCTCCCTCATGAGAGCCTTGGATCTCGTGCCTCCCTGTCTGCAGATATGGCTTTTTGTGGCAATGTTGTCGGTGAGAATGAGAACGTGCCGGTTGGGGATGCGAGGAGAGAAATGCTTCAGAGCCAGGGAAACGGCTCTTAACTCTAGCCAATTGATTGGCCTGGAAGCTTCCTCCGGGGACCACGTGCCCTGGGCTATCATCCCCTGGGCGTGGGCGCCCCATCCCGATAGACTGGCATCTGTGGTGATGACAAATTGATCCGGGCACCTGAACGGGGATCCTTTGTCCATGGCCGGAGACTTCCACCACTTGAAGGATCTGCGAACACTCAGTGGGATGACAATGCGTCGATTTGAGTTGCTGTGCCCCGATCTCTGAAAAGGCAACAGGAGCCACTGGAGTTCCCTAGCATGAAGGCGAGCCCAGGGAATGATGCCTATGCATGACACCATCTTCCCCAAAAGGGAAGATAGAGTAACTATGGATACTGAAGCATTAGATAAAATGTTAGAAATTAACTCCACTATACTGAGTTTTCTCTCGGGAGAGAGAAAAACCTGGGAGGATTCTGAATCAATAATGGATCCCAGGTGAGAAATGGATGTGGAAGGTTGGAGGTGACTTTTATCAAAGTTGATGGAAAATCCATGGTCCTGAAGGACTGACATGGTGACCGAAAGGTCTGTTTTCACTCTCTCTAGGGAGTTCCCATGAATCAAAATATCATCAAGATAACATAAAATGTGGATGGGAGACGCCCGGATATAGGCCGCCCGGGACCCCAAGAGCTTTGTAAAGACTCGAGGGGCCGAGGAAAGGCCAAATGGCATCGCCCTATACTGGAAATGCCTGCCTTGAAAGGAAAAACGTAAAAATTTTCTGTGGCATTTGGCTATAGGAATGTGAAGGTAGGCCTCAGTGAGGTCTAAGGAGACCATGAAATCTCCCGAATGAATGGCGGCCAAAATAGAAGACAAGGAGTGCATCTTAAACTTCCTATATTTGATGAATAGGTTTAGTTTCTTTAAATCCAAAATAGCTCTCCAACCTCCGGAGGACTTTGGAACCATAAATAGGATGGAGTAAAAACCTAGGCCCTTCTGATCGGAAGGGACCGGTTGAATGGCTCTGATGGACAATAGATGAGAAATGGCCTCCTCCATACGGTTACAATCTGAGGATGACCTGGGAGAAGGGCAGGAAATAAAACGTTTAGGGGGAGGAGAAATAAATTCTAAAAGAAGGCCTGATTGAACAGTGTCAATGACCCAAGGGTCCTTGGAGGTGAGACGCCAATTAGAGGCGAAATGAGCTAGGCGACCCCCTATGGGAATGGAGGTAAGATTACCATCTAGGTTTTTTTGAAGCCCTGTTAGAGGAAGCTCCCCTTTGGAAGCGAAAACCTCTACCCCTGGAGTTCCTACCTTGGGAACGAAAGCGGGGGGAATACTGACCTGGAGATCTCTGATAGGAAGCCGCTTGATCTTGCTGGCGCCCTGGGCGACGAAAGGACTGCGTTTTGGTAGCCTTTTTTGTGGTTGGACCCAAAACTTTCTTCTTGTCCGTGGTCTCCGTGAGGAGTGGATCCAGAAGATCACCGAAGAGAAGGTCGCGCTTTAAGGGGCCCTGGGATAACTGCCACTTTTGGCGAACTCCCGCTTGCCAAGGGCGAATCCATAGGAGTCTTCTTGCCGTTGTAGAAGCTGCAATAGACTTAGCAGAAAATCTAGTAGATTGCAAGGTGGCATCAGCCACGTACTGGGCAGCTGCAAAGACCTTGTTGAAGTCTTGTTGACCTCTCAAGTCATCGGGAGGAATATGCTGTTGAAGTTGGCGAAGCCACAGCAGCGTGGCTCTGGAGAAAAAGGAAGCCGCTGCAGAACTTTTAATGGCCCAGGAATCAGCGGTGAATCCTCTTTTGAGCATTTGCTCAATGCGCTTGTCCTCTGGGCGGAGGACTTCCTCCGCCTCGCCTGGCACAGCCGCTGCCGAGTGAAGAATCTTGACAGGTTCATCTGGTTTGGGAAAGGATAGAAGCTCTTCATAGGAAGAGGAAAGTTTGTACAACTTTCTATCCTTGGTGGAGGGATTAAGGCCAGATGCTGGAAATTCCCACTGTTTGAGTAAGGCATCTTTAAACAATTTAGGCATAGGAATTACCTCGTTATCCTCCTGTTCCTCTGTGAAGTAAGGTAAATTCTCCTCTGGGGGATCAGTGGAAGTGGAGGATTGTTTCTCCTGGGCCGCTAATCCCGTAGAAATTCTAGCTTTGAGGAGGAGAGATTTGAATAATTGAGAGGGAAAAATAGTAATTGGAGGAGGAACCTTTATTTGGGATTCCTCATCATCTGATAAGCCTTGAAAAGCATCCTCATCATCCTCTATATCCTCATATTCATCCTGGGAGGAATCTGAATCATCCTGAATAGGAGCTCTGACCGCTGGGGAAGAACCCAAGGGGCGGGAGGAGCGAGAAGGAGGAAGAGGTAAGGGAGGCTCATTGATGGTGGAGAGTTTGGCATCAATGGCTTTGGACAGCACAGCAAATATAGACTGGAACTCAGGAGGTAAACTGGAAATATCAGCAGGAATGGCAGAAGAATTCCTAAAGGCCTGGGAAGATCCTGGCTGGGGGGAATCTTCAATAATATCTGGTTCCTCTGGACCTATGCCCCATAGGTTAGGTTGGGGTCTGTCTAGGTTTGGCTCATCCAGAGATAACACAGGGACCCCAGAAGGAGGTAGACTAGAAGCCTCTGGGGGGTCTTGACTACTGATTACTTGGGCCTGCACTTTCAAACGTTTTGCTGATTTGTCATGGATTTTTTGTAGGGCTAGGTCCCTTCTCTTCTCGGCCCTGGTGACCTTGGTCGAGGGGCGGGCCCCTGGAGAAGAGGAGGAAGAGGCCTGGGGGATACTAGTAATTTCATCGCCTGTAGGCCTGGCCTCTCTGGGACCTTTAGTTGTGCCTCTCTTGGGAAAAGTAGCCATAGTCTGACAATTAACAGAAGACAAGGCTGAGCCAATAACTGAATAATAAGGAGAAGAATTTCAAGGACTTCCCAAGAGGAATGGATCCTGCTTCGAGGCCTCGAAGCTGCTGAAACTTGAGGACAATCTGGGCAAACCCAGAGTTCGTGCCCCCAAATCCAGCGGGGCCAGCCTCCCTAAACTTTGTAATTAAGTAAACCAAGGCACTCTGGTTGGAGGCTTAGCCGGTGGAGAATTTAGCCTGGGACCCCCAAGGCCCGCTCCGGGATCCACGCGGTGGACTGAGGCCTACGGGGCTGGCAGGAGGCCAACGCGAGAGGCCTAGATTTAAAAAGGGCGCGAAGGCCTTCGCGCCGAAAAAATCGCCCCGTAAATACTTAAAGGGGAAGCGATCGACTAAGTCCAGGAGACTAGAAGGCGTCTCACTCCGCAGGAGGTATTTCTTAAGCCCTTAAATATTTTGTATACAATAAATAATCAATAATTCAATATATAAATACTTGCACCAGGACCTCCAGGCCAAAGGATTAGAGGAATCCACAAGCGGCCGCAGGAATCGTAACCGGCAAAAACCGCCGGGGGAAAACGAAACCGCAACTTCTCCCAAGGAAAAAAGCCGAGCCGCTTTATTTTTTTTATTTTTTTCTTTTAAACGGCTGGCGCAATTAGTGCAAGTAAATGAATAAAGACAATAAATCTTACTACTTTTTGAAGGAAAGATCGAAGGGAAGGTGTTAGAATGTTGAACGAGCTATCACAATACAACCGCAGGATATGCGAACTGAGCGAATTCTGGGGAAGGGGCGGATCCGGCAAGCTTTTTTAATACTAGGCTCAGTTCCACCGGATTGGACATGAGCAACCCATGTGACTGCTGGACCCGCTCCTTCAGTACGGAGAAGTGGACGAAAGTTTGGTGATGATATATGACATCATCGGGCAGGAAAAACCGTGGTATAGGGGGAAAAACCGCAAAGTATTTTTTAATTAATATTTTTGAAAAACCGTGGTATAGACTTTTCGCGAAGTTCGAACCCGCGAAAATCGAGGGAACACTGTATTGCAATGTGCTCTCCATGAGTCTCGCCTTGAAAACCACTCGGAAGCTCCAGCTGGTGCAGAACGCAGTACCACAGCTAATGTTAATATTGTAATGAAATGTGTGGATGGATCTTGGGGGATGAGGGAAAGAGATGCTGCCTAGCAGACGACTGGACAACAGAAAGGGGAACCCCCAAGGGCTTAACAGTCACACCAAAAAAGTTAGGAAGGATGCACCATAATGAATCAGAAGGTTAAAAGTTTGTACCTTCAAATTTGCAAGATTCTGATAGCCTTACAATAAAATTGATTTAGCTCATCTAATGATGTTTCCTATGTGGTTTACCCATAAGGATTAACTTCAATGCTCCATGACCTGCCCTGGTTATATTTTCATATTAAAATGCTGGTTTGTTTGTTTGTTTGATTTGTATGCCGCCCCTCTCCGTAGACTCGGGGCGGCTAACAACAGTAGTACAAAACAGCATGTAAATCTAATACTAAAACAATTAAAAAACCCTTATTTGTAAAACCAAACATACATACAAACAAGCATACCATGCATAAATTGTAAAGGCCTAGGGGGAAAGAATATCTCAGTTCCCCCATGCCTGACGGCAGAGGTGGGTTTTAAGGAGCTTACGAAAGGCGAGGAGGGGGGGGGCAATTCTAATCTACAGGGGGAGTTGGTTCCAGAGGGCCGGGGTCACCACAGAGAAGGCTCTTCCCCTGAGGCCCGCCAAATGACATTGTTTTGTTGACGGGACCCGGAGAAGGCCCACTCTGTGGAACCTAACCGGTCGCTGGGATTCGTGCGGCAGAAGGCGGTCTCGTAGATACCCTGGTCCGGTGCCATGAAGGGCTTCATAGGTGATGACCAACACTTTGAATTGTGAGCGGAAATTGATCGGCAACCAATGCAGACTGCGGAGTGTTGGTGTTACATGGGCATTTTTGGGAAAGCCCATGATTGCTCTCGCAGCTGCATTCTGCACGATCTGAAGTTATGGTTATCATCCATAAAGACCTTCATGGCATATGGAACAGTTTTTTGAGGAATTGTTATCTCTCATGGTTTTTATCTGTCTGGAAAAGTCAGATAGAGGTGATGCTTTCTGTAATTATGCCCCCCCCCCATTCACATCGTTTACACCCTAATAATGTCCAGAGATCTTTAAAAATACAGTATAGTTGTTCTCCCAATGTAGGGCGATTGTGGAGCCCAATTAGTGTTTTACTTTGTGAGATATTGTTATTGAGATGCTCTCGTTCCTTTTTCTTGGTTTGTTTTACAAAATTGTAACTTGCTCCAGCAGCATTCTGGTATCAAGCAGCCTCCAAATCCAATCCAATCTTAATATGTTTATACAATATTTTTGACAAAATTACACTTCATAATCTATGAAGCAGCAACAGGAATTGTCCACCTGGGTGCAGAACATATTCTAAAAGACTCATATTTTACTGCAACATGCAGAAATCAGTTCACCGTAACATAGTAAAACTTTCTAGCTCAGATTAAGTAACAATTATAAATAAAAGCATACTCTAAATGGGAAGATTTTCATACATTATTATTATTTATTAGATTTGGTAGGGAAGGTTTGCTGGTAGGGAAGGTTTGCCTATTTGCCGATGACTCTAAAGTGTGCAATAGGGTTGATATTCCTGGAGGCGTCTGTAATATGGTAAATGATTTAGCTTTACTAGATAAATGGTCTAAGCAATGGAAACTGCAGTTTAATGTTTCCAAATGTAAAATAATGCACTTGGGGAAAAGGAATCCTCAATCTGAGTATTGTATTGGCAGTTCAGTGTTGGCAAATACTTCAAAAGAAAAGGATTTAGGGGTAGTGATTTCTGACAGTCTCAAAATGGGTGAACAGTGCAGTCAGGCGGTAGGGAAAGCAAGTAGGATGCTTGGCTGCATAGCTAGAGGTATAACAAGCAGGAAGAGGGAGATTATGATCCCACTGTATAGAATGCTGGTGAGACCACATTTGGAATACTGTGTTCAGTTCTGGAGACCTCACCCACAAAAAGATATTGACAAAATTGAACGGGTCCAAAGACGGGCTACAAGAATGGTGGAAGGTCTTAAGCATAAAACGTATCAGGAAAGACTTCATGAACTCCATCTGTATAGTCTGGAGGACAGAAGGAAAAGGGGGGACATGATCGAAACATTTAAATATACTAAAGGGTTAAATAAGGTCCAGGAGGGAAGTGTTTTTAATAGGAAAGTGAACACAAGAACAAGGGGACACAATCTGAAGTTAGTTGGGGGAAAGATCAAAAGCAACATGAGAAAATATTATTTTACTGAAAGAGTAGTAGATCCTTGGAACAAACTTCCAGCAGATGTGGTAGATAAATCCACAGTAACTGAATTTAAACATGCCTGGGATAAACATATATCCATCCTAAGATAAAATACAGAAAATAGTATAAGGGCAGACTAGATGGACCATGAGGTCTTTTTCTGCCGTCAGACTTCTATGTTTCTATGTTTCTATTTGTATGCCGCCCCTCTCCAAAGACTCCATAACACCAGCTATGCTGGCTGGAGAATTCTGAGAGTTAAAGTCCACAAGTCTTAAAGTTCCCAAGTTTGGAGACCCCTGTATAACACACTAATTTGGGAAACAGTTATTCTGAACTTACGTACTCACTATAGTTTGAGTAACAATCATTAGAATTAAGAAACAGTCAAACCCCAGTAAATTTTGAAATTTAGTATCATTGCAGTTTCTATCATTAAAAAAATTAGAAGAAAGTCAACCCAAGCACACCATTAGTTGCATTATTACCGTATCATAACTTATGGTAATTTAACAAAATTTTGAAAGGTATTAAAAATAAAGAAAATGTTATAACAGCATTATATAGCACATTACTTTAAAAGGACAAGGACAAACCGAGGACTTTGAATTAAAGGAATTCTTCAAGTTTATCCAGTTTTATCCAAGGAAAACAAAGAACATTGAGAAAGCTTCTCAAATTAAAAAAACTATGTATATTTGCTTATTTTATATAGCATTCTTGGGATGTTTCTGTTAAGCCAAAAAGCCAGGACAGACAGCAAAACTCAATTCTTGACATTTATAATATTTTTCAGAGACATCCCTTCGATTTTTGAAATTGCAGCAAGCATATTTTCATACCCACGAAATGTAGAAATATATATTTTTAGAAGCTGGATCGTGCATCCAATTGAAACTTACGTATCAGAAAAAGAATGTTGAGAAGTTAAAAGAATATGAATAAAAGGAAATTGGACTTACTTCAACAAAGTCATTGCACTTCCTTGGAAAGAAGGACGAGGTTTATGCTTGAAGAATTCCTGCACACTTTTGGCCTCTGGCAGGTGATAAGGTAATGTCATTGCAGTTTCTATCATAAAAAAAAAAATTAGAAGAAAGTCAACCCAAGCACACCATTAATTGCATTATTACTGTATCATAACTCAGTGTTTCCCAACCTTGGCAACTTGAAGACATCTGGACTTCAACTCCCAGAACCCTCCAGGAAGGACGTCTTCGTGACGTCAAAGCTCCGCCCATGGAATTCCCTATTGGGATTCCCCACCTCCTTTCCAGCCTCCAGATCCGCCGAAAACGCTGCTGCCGATTGCAAAAACAGTGCTCCGCCAGGCGGCAGCACCCGGCTGTCACCTTCTGAAACAGCCGGGCGCTTCTCGGCAGCCTTCGGAACCCGAACCTGAACCCGAACTTCCGGGGTTCGGAGTTCAGGAGAACGCCGAGAAGCCCCCCAGCTGTTTCAGAAGGCGACAGACAGGTGGCGGCGCTTCTCGGCAGCCTCCCGAACCCGAAAAGCCAAGAAGCCCCCCGGCTGTTTTAAAAGGCGCCATTTTGCGATCTGCAGTGGATTTGTAAGCCGAAAAAAGTTCGTAAGAAGAGGCAACAATTTTCCGAACCCCGGGTTCATATCACGAGGGGTTCGTATCACGAGGTACCACTGTATCTTCAAGTTGCCACGGTTGGGAAACACTGTCATAACTTATGGTAATTTAACAAAAATGCAAGAGTACCCAAAATTATGAAGCTGATTTTCAGCATAAATGCTCAGCAGATTAAAGATAAGCCTTGACTTATGACCTTGCTCTAAGAATTAGTTTGATGTGTTTTCTTAGGTAAATTACACAAATGACTTGACAGTAGAGCACTTTATGGGCGGGGGGGGGCACATAATTATAGTGGTGTATGATAATTGCCCCTGGGGTGTTTTACAAGTATTTTTTTTATACCTCTAACAAGTCGCTGGCTCTCACTATGTAGGTGCCGGTTTTCTTTTTTCGTTAACCTGGCTGGTTTCAGCTTCTAAATAAAGGAAGGAAAATCTTGGAATACGCAACTCTTTCAAGAACATATTGTAAAATGTAATTAAAAATCAGATGGACAGAAGACAGATATGCTGCCATACAAATCTCTACTTAAGTTAAACAAAAACTGGGAAGAAAATAAAGCCAAATTTAAGTCGGGGGTGGGCGGGTGGGTACTTACTCTTTTCCTAGATTCTTTTAAAAGCGGGTCCTCATTTTCATCCATCACATGTTTGTAATCTTCACTCTCTAAAAACAACTGTTTGGAACCAAAAAGGGAATGTTAAGTTTCATATCATACTTGAGGGACTTCATGAGATCTTATGGGAGCCGAAGGACAAAAAATACAAATTACTCCAACATAGTCAAATTGTCTTTTGGTTAGGGATTCTGGGTTTTTTTTTTACCTAAACAGGTCCCACAGCCTGATAATAATGATGATGATGATGATGATGATGTGAATAAAAATGCCAAATCCTCTCTAGAGATCTGGCTGTGTGATGAATAGAAACATAGAAGTCTGACGGCAGAAAAAGACCTCGTGGTCCATCTAGTCTGCCCTTATACTATTTTCTGTATTTTATCTTAGGATGGATATATGTTTATCCCAGGCATGTTTAAATTCAGTTACTGTGGATTTATCTACCACGTCTGCTGGAAGTTTGTTCCAAGGATCTACTACTCTTTCAGTAAAATAATATTTTCTCATGTTGCTTTTGATCTTTCCCCCATAATAATAATAAACTTTTGAATGCAGACAGTTTGCCAATTGGAGCACAACATGCCATATATCACGGTTGTTGAGGGTCGAGGCAAACTCTTTATTGATATTGCTGACCAGAAGATGCCAGAGTCAAAGAAAAAGAACTGAAAAAATTACAAAATATCGCAACCTGGCCATTGAAACTACAGGGCTATGGATGAAACGTGTAAGTGATACCAATTGTCATCGGGGCACTCAGCGCCATGTCCAAGAATTTCACAAAACACATCAAGAAATTGCAGCTTCCTGCAATAACACCAGCGGAACTGCAAAAAACTGCAGTACTCGGAACATCATATATTTTAAGAAGGTACTTAGTTGATACCTAGGACGCTGGGGGCAACCTATATCAACCATTAGCACCAGTCAGTGGTATTTGTGAGACTTTTTAAAATGTTCAGTTGACTGAGTTTCATGTTTAATGAATAAAAGGAATAATAATAATAATAATAATAATAATAATAATAATAATAATAATAATAATAGAAACACTATCAAGACCATGAATATCTGGGCAATACCAATCATAAGATACACGGCTGGTATAATTAACTGGACACAAGCTGATTTGGACATTCTACGGAGAGGGGCGGCATACAAATCTAATAAATAATGATCATGATGATAATAATAATAATAATAATAATAATAATTCTAGACTCAAAAACTAGAAATAACTGGCCGCTCTGATACATTTGTAGATACTAATAACAATAACAATACAGTAATACCCCGGTTATTGCATCCCCGACCATTGCGAACAGGGTAATTTGCGATTTTTCAACCCGGAAGTCAAAACACCATCTGCGCATGTGTGCCCTTTTTTTCTATGGGCACGCATGCGTAGATGGCGCCCGGCAGATCAGCTGCTGGGCGGCTTCCCTGGGTCTTCCCCCTCTTGCTGGCGGGAGGGCGAGCAGCGGGCATCAGCAAGGAGTTTCCCCACCGCCCACGCAAACTCCTCGCTGCCGCCCGCCCACGCCGTTCATTCTCGCCGCTTTCGAGCTGAGTCCTGAAGCGAATTCGCTCCGGGACTCAGCTCGAAAGCGGCGACAGCCAGCGCAGAGAAGCCGTTCGCTGGCGCTGGCTGTCGGCGCTTTGGAGCTGAGTCCCGGAGCGAATTCGCTCTGGGACTCAGCTCGAAAGCGGCGACAGCCAGCGCGGAGAAGCCGTTCGCTGGCGCTGGCTGTCGGCGCTTTTGAGCTGAGTCCCGGAGCGAATTCGCTCCGGGACTCAGCTCGAAAGCGGCGACAGCCAGCGCGGAGAAGCCGTTCGCTGGCGCTGGCTTTCGGCGCTTTGGAGCTGAGTCCCGGAGCGAATTCGCTCCGGGACTCAGCTCGAAAGCGGCGACAGCCAGCGCGGAGAAGCCGTTCGCTGGCGCTGGCTGTCGGCGCTTTGGAGCTGAGTCCCGGAGCGAATTCGCTCCGGGACTCAGCTCGAAAGCGCCGACAGCCAGCGCGGTGCGGCTGTTTTAAAATGTTGCCGCCGGCATGGGGGGCTTACCAGCACCCCCCGGACCCCCAACCCGGGTTTGGGGGGCTGCTAGGAAGCCCTCCATGCCGGCGGCGACATTTTAAAACAGCCGCGCCGCCCCCAATCTTCGGCTCCTCGCTAGCGCTGCGGGAGTAAAAACACCATCTGCACATGCGCAGATGGTGTTTTTACTTCCGCAGCACTACTTCGCGAAAACCCGCTCGTTGCGGGGGGTCCTGGAACGGAACCCTCGCAACGAGCGGGGGATCACTGTAATACAACCACCTTGATGCAACTCACCTTTCGTTTTTTTGTTTTCACTTTGTCTGCAGTATTTGACCAATTTCCAGTGTGAAAAGGAGAGCCACCCCCTTCCTCCTCTTCCAGGCCATTGTCAAAGAGCTCTTTATCTGTCAGCAAACAGCCACTGTCATCAAAAGGAGTGTCTTCACCACGCTAAGAACAATGGAAACAAAACATAGGAATCCCAGCGAAGAGATTCAAATCCACAAATGAAGTTTTTCCAAACCTGTGCCCTGCCCCACCTAGACGGAACTTCCTAGCCTGTAATTCCTAGCTTCACATCTTTCAGATCTGTTGACTTAGAAGTCCTCAGACAGTTACGCAAGTAGAACCCACTACTAAAAACTAGGTTGGGGAGGCCAGCAAGAGAGAAAATACCACAAACCTTTATAAACGGTTACACTGGAACAATGAATCATTCCACTTCCACCCCTAATCAGATGCCAAACAAATTAGACAACCTGCCCATTCGATCCACCCAAGTCTCAGTCTCTTTTCAATCATTTCTCATGCACTATGTCACAGGGGATTCACAAGCAGTGCGATCAGGCTTTCAATCAATTGCATAGGCTGAATTGTTTCATGTTTGGGGAAAAACTGTGTTAAAGTGTTTTTCATGTTTCTATGTGCAATGCAGTCGTTGGCAGTTGTTACTTTTGTAAACAGAAAGGAACATCTGCAATAAACGATTGACCACTTTACAAAGAGTAAAATATGACTCGTTTAGAAACACGAGCCAAGAGAGACAACTCATTAAACGGATGCTCATTGTTTGCATCAGTTTGGTCTGGTGTATTGTGGATCATGTTGGATGCTACAAAATAATGCTACAGTACTCAGCCATTGTCTTACTCCCCATCATATGTCCAAAGATATTTCACCAGAAGAGCCCTTCACTCCTCCACTCGAAACAGAATATCCTACGAAAATAGACTAACAATCCTGGGCCTAGAAAGCCTAGAACTACATGATTTGAGTATTGCCCACAAGATCATATGCTGCAACGTCCTACCGGTCAATGACTACTTCAGCTTCAACCGCAACAACACAAGAGCCCGCAACAGATTCAAACTTAATACAAACCGCTCCAAACTTGACTGTAAAAAATATGATTTCAACAATCGAGTTATCGAAGCGTGGAACTCATTACCGGACTCAATTGTGTCAACCCCTAACCCCCAACACTTCTCCCTTAGACTCTCCACGATTGACCTCTCCAGGTTCCTAAGAGGCCAGTAAGGGGCGTACATAAGTGCACTGGTGTGCCTTTCGCCCCCTGTCCAATTGTCTTTCCTTTCTCTCACTTATCATATATATTTTCTTTCTTTCATATATCCTCTCCTCTAAGTTCACTTTACCCTTATATATACCGTGTTTCCCCGAAAGTAAGACAGTGTCTTACTTTCTTTTTATCCCCAAAAGCCCCACTATGTCTTACTTTCGGGGTATGTCTTATATTGGAAAAAACGGTGCGCGCTGGAGTCAGAAAAAGACATAGACAGACGGGGAGGGAGCCGGCCAGCTGGCGAGGCCTGGAGTGCGCTGCCAGCTGGGAAGGAAGGAGGGAGGGAGGCGGCCCCCGCCCCCGCTGCTTTCCCCGCCGCGCCGCTCCCAAGCGCCTTCCTCGCCCTCGCCGCCTTCTCGCTCTCCAGGTCCAGCTAGATGAGAGGGAGGCGGCAATACCCCCGTGTTTCCCCGAAAGTAAGACATATGTCTTACTTTCGGGGTACGGCTTATATTAGCCGACCCCCCTGAAACCCCCGATACGTCTTACAATCGGGGGTGTCTTACTATCGGGGAAACAGGGTATTACTTCCTATGTATTTGGACAAATGAATAAATAAATAAATACCTTTTCTTCCTCTGCCTTTTCCTTTTTTCTTGCTTGCCTTGTGGCCTTCCTCTTCTTCTCTTCCTTCCTCTTCCTCTTCCTTGAGCTGCTCTTTTCTTTCATTTCTTTCCTGTTCAGGCTCTTCTCTTCCCTCTCAGGGTTCCCCAGTTGAAGTTGTGGCAACAGGGTCTCAGCGTCGCTGTCATCACTGTTCACCCCAGCCTGGTAGCAGAGGTTGTGGTCTTTGTTTCCCTGGACAGCCAGCCAATTATATTTCTCCTTGGTGCTTTCCACATTGCTAGCTGCAACCTTCAGTTCCTCGGGGCCGCCGTCTTCTCCTTCACTATTGCTGTCAGCAAGCACCCTCCTGCATTTGATTCTCTTACGCGTGCAAATCTCTTCATCTGAATCTGCCCCAAATACATGACAACACCATGTTCACTTACATGCAAACCAGTCTGTTTAAATCGAGTTTGTCGTTTCACACAATCAACTAATAACGTTTGCAATACAGTATTTACTTGTTTATTTTTATTCTATGTTTTCTACTTTTCAACTTTAGAGAGGGGTTTTGGGCAGTAGTGTTCCCTTGATTTCCGCGGGTTCGAACTTCGCGGAAAGTCTATACCACGGTTTTTCAAAAATATTAATTAAAAAATACTTTGCGGGGTTTTTCCCTATACCATGGTTTTTCCCACCCGATGACGTCATATGTCATCGCCAAATTTTTGTCTGCCTTTAATAAATATTTTTTTAAATAAACTTTAATAAATAAACATGGTGAGTAATAATCTGAATGGTTGCTAAGGGAATGGAAAATTGCAATTTAGGGGTTTAAAGTGTTAAGGGAAGGCTTGTGATACTTTTCATAGCCAAAAATAGTGTATTTACTTCCGCATCTCTACTTCGCGGAAATTCAACTTTCGCGGGCGGTCTCGGAACGGATCCCCCGCGAAAAGCGAGGGAACACTGTATACAATTTAACCAAAATAATACAACATTAAAAATTGAATAGTTTAAGATATTTTTTTTTTTAAATGAATAACACTGTTTTTACATTTTACATGATGACCCTGTAGGTCTGTGGGCCGCTGTGTCCTCCATGCAAGGCTCGCAGTCAAATTCTGACCCCTTTGCAGATGGCCAAGAGATTGGGGAGCTTTTCTCGCCTTTGAGGGCAAGATGTTCCACAAAGCAGAGGCAGCAGCAGAAAAGGCCCTCTTTCCACGTAGATCCTGCCAGTTGAAATCCTTTGACTGATTGGGTCCCTAGCATGCCTTCTGCATAGACTGACTAAAGGTATTTTATCCAGAGGTTACAGAAGAATGATACAGTGATCCCCCGCTCGTTGCGAGGGTTCCGTTCCAGGACCCCCCGCAACGAGCGGGTTTTCGCGAAGTAGCGCTGCGGAAGTAAAAACACCATCTGCGCATGCGCAGATGGTGTTTTTACTCCCGCAGCGCTAGCGAGGAGCCGAAGATTGGGGGCGGCGCGGCTGTTTTAAAACGTCGCCACCGGCATGGGGGGCTTCGTAGCAGCCCCCCAAACCCGGGTTGGGGGTCCGGGGGGTGCTGGCAAGCCCCCCATGCCGGCGGCGATGTTTTAAAACAGCGGCGCGGCTTTCCAATGAGTCCTGAAGACAAACGTCAAACTTCCGCGTTTGTCTTCGGGACTCATTGGAAAGCCGCGCCGCTGTTTTAAAACGTCGCCGCCGGCATGGGCGGCTTGCCAGCACCCCCCCCCGAACCCGGGTGAGCAGCGAGCGAAGGGCGGGTGGCTGGGCGAAGGGCGGGCGAGCGGCGAAGGGCGGGCGAGCGGGTGCTGGGGAGGGCTTCTCGCTCTCCTGCCAGCAAGAGGGGGAGCGAACGGCGTGGGCAGGCTGCGGACAAGCCGTTCGCTCGGGCCGCTTCCCAGCTGAGTACTCAGCTGGGAAGCGGCCCGAGCGAACGGCGTGGGCGGGAGAAGGGCGCGCGAGCCGCGGGCGCGCGGGCAGGCAGGCTGCGGACAAGCCGTTCGCTCGGGTCGCTTCCCAGCTGAGTACTCAGCTGGGAAGCGGCCCGAGCGAAGCGGCAGCAGCGAGGAGTTTGCGTGGGCGGTGGGGAAACTCCTCGCTGATGCCCGCCAAGAGGGGGAAGACCTAGGGAAGCCGCCCAGCAGCTGATCTGCCCGGCGCCATCTACGCATGCGTGCCCATAGAAAAAAAGGGCACGCATGCGCAGATGGTGTTCTGACTTCCGGGTTCAAAAATCGCAAATTAGCCTGTTCGCAATGGTCGGGGACGCAATAACCGGGGGATCACTGTAGAATCTTTCAAACTTTTAATGGGGCAAAAATTATTATTGGTGGGCTGCACTGAGAAAAAAAATACTTTCTCACACACAGACCCAAACAACATTACATAACGTTAGATCCACAAACTAAATTGAAACTGTATTTTTATGCAGTGGTCCCCAATCTTTGTGACTGGAGAAAGAGGGGAACCGAGCCACTTGAATGGCAGACTGGCACATATGCGCTCAGCTCAAGCTGCCCAAGCAGTGGGCCAGCACACACAGCTCAACTGCATGTGGCATTGCGGGTCCATGCTGGCCCACTGCTCACGCAAGTTGAGCTCAAGCAGCCCAGTTGCAAATATGCCACAGCACAATAGTGGGCCATGGATCAGGGATTGTGGATTATTATTATTATTATTATTATTTATTAGATTTGTATGCCGCGCCACTCTGAAAACTCGGAGTGGCTCACAACAAGCAATACAAAGTACAAATCCAATATTTTTTTTAAAAAACCAATTTTAAAACCCTTATTAAAAACAATCATACAGCCCAAACAAATCATACATAAAACAGAACAGCCGAGGGGGTATATCAATTTCCCCATGCCTGGTGACATAGATGGGTTTTCAGAAGTTTACAAAAGGCAAGCAGGGTGGGGGCAGTCCAGAGATTAGAATTGCCCCCACCCTCCTTGCCTTTCGTAAGCTTCTTAAAACCCACCTCTGCCACCAGGCATGGGGGAACTGAGATACTCTTTCCCCCTTGGCCTTTACAATTTTATGCATGGTATGTCTGTAGGTATGTTTGGTTTTATAATAAGGGTTTTAACTCTTTTAATATTGGATTGTTGTATGCTGTTTTTATTACTGTTGTTAGCCGCCCCGAGTCTATGGAGAGGGGTGGCATACAAATTAAATAAATAAATAAATAAATAAATCTCCGGGGGGAGTTGATTCCAAAGGGCCGGGGCCACCACAGAGAAGGCTCTTCGCCTGGGTCCCACAGATGACATTGTTTTGTTGACGGAACCGGGAGAAGGCCAACTCTGTGGGACCTAATCGGTCACTGGGATTCGTGTGGCAGAAGATGGTCCCGGAGGTATTCTGGTCCGATGCCATGTAGGGCTTTATAGGTCATATCCAACACTTTGAATTGTGACCGGAAACTGATCGGCAGCCAGGATCCTTGTTTAGTGAAATTGTACCCAAAAGATACACACCTCCTTCGTCAACTGATGCAACTCCCTTGCTTATCTGGGACTGGAAGCTCATTTCACAGCTGCCTTGTCCACTGTCTGAACTGCTGTCAGAAGTATCTTGAGTTTTCACATCCTGGGCATCCAAATGGAACTACAGTTCAGGAACATTGGTAAGTATGAAAAGATAAGCACATGTAACATCCAGTATTTAAAAAAGAAGGCAAATACACCATAATTCATTTCTTGTCAGATTCAAGGAGGTTGATTTAGTACATAGATTGCACTATCCTTAACCACATTTTTGGACAAATCTACTTAACTGGTTTAATAACACGAAACACAGTTTACATATCCCAATACTGGGGACCCCACATTATGCTAAGAAAAGCAAAAAATAAGAAACCCAGTCTATTGTTTGGGGATTGAAGCAACATCTATAGCTTTTATATTCTCTGGACGATTGTTTAACAGCATCTGTCAAAATCAATATAAGAGTTTGATCTTTTTAAAATTATACTTATTAGAGTTGGCCTTCTCCGGGTCCCGTCGACTAAACAATGTTGTTTGGCGGGCCCCAGGGGAAGAGCCTTCTCTGTGGCGGCCCCGGCCCTCTGGAACCAACTCCCCCCGGAGATTAGAACTGCCCCCACCCTCCCTGTCTTTCGTAAACTACTCAAGACTCATTTATACCGCCAGGCATGGGGGAGTTGAGATATTCCTTCCCCCCAGGCCATTACAAGTTATGCATGGTATGTTTGTGTGTATGTTTGGTTTTATAATAGGGGTTTTTAGTTGTTTTTTATTATTGGATTGTACATGTTGTGTTTATTATTGTTGTTAGCCGCCCCGAGTCTGCGGAGAGGGGCGGCATACAAATCCAATAAATTATTATTATTATTATTATTATTATTATTATTATTATTATTATTATTATTATTATTATTATTATTGGAACTACAAATTCCCTCGCTTTGCTTTGAAATGTAGAAAATTGGTGTGGAAAAAACATACCTACTTGCCTTCCATTGAGGACCTGAATACTGCACGAGTCAAAAAGAAGGCTGTGAAAATATTTACTGACCCCTCGCATCCTGGACATAAATTGTTTCAACTCCTACCCTCAAAACGACGCTATAAAGCACTGCACGTCAAGACAACTAGACACAATAATAGTTTTTTCCCAACCGCCATCACTCTGCTAAACAAATAATTCCCTCACCACTGTAAAACTATTCACTAAGGCTGCATTACTATTACTATTAGTCTTCTCATTGTTTCTATCACTTATCTCCTCCCACTTATGACTGCAGGACTGTAACTTGTTGCTTGCATTCTTACAATTTATATTAATATTATTTCCTGATTGCATATTTGAACCCCTATGACAATCATTAAGTGTTGTATAGCTCATGATTCTTGACAAATTTATCGTGTCATTTATGTAAACTGAGAGCATAATTCACCAAAGACAAATTCCTTGTATGTCCAATCACACTTGACCAATAAAATTCGATTCTATTGTATTCTATTCTTCTATTCTAGTCCAGTGATTTTCAACCTTTTTTGAGCCATGGCACATTTTTTACATTTACAAAACCCTGGGGCACATTGAGGGGGGGGGGGCGGCTAAAAAAGGTTTGGACAAAAAAATTTATCTCTCTCCCTCCCTCTTTCTCTCCCTTCTTTTTTTCTCTCTCTCCATCCATCTTTCTTTCTCTCTTCCTTCCTTCCTCTCTTTTTTGCTCTCTTTCTCCCTCCCTCCCTCCCTCTATGTCTTTCTCTCTCCCACCTTCCCTCCCTCTCTCTCTTTCTCTCTCTCTTCCTTTCTCTCTTTCTTTCTCTCTCTCTCTCTCTTGCTTGCTTTCTTTCTCTCTTGCTTTCTTTCTCTCTCTCTTGCTTTCTCTCTCTCTCTCTCTTGCTTTCTTTCTTTCTCTCTCTGTTTTCTTTTTCTCTCTCTTGCTTTCTTTCTCTCTCTCTTTCTCTCTTTTGCTTTCTTTCTTTCTCTCTCTCTCTTTCTTTCTCTCTCTCTTGTTTTCTTTCTCTCTTGCTTTTTTTCTTTC
The DNA here is from genome assembly GCF_031021105.1 of Erythrolamprus reginae. Classification (NCBI taxonomy): domain Eukaryota; kingdom Metazoa; phylum Chordata; class Lepidosauria; order Squamata; family Dipsadidae; genus Erythrolamprus; species Erythrolamprus reginae. The sequence goes on along the minus strand of NC_091960.1, from coordinate 28,513,812 downwards.
TCTCTCTCTCTTTCTTTCTCTCTCTGAGCTTCGCGGCACACCTGACCATGTCCCACGGCACACTATTGTGCCGCGGCACACTGGTTGAAAAACACTGTTCTAGTCAAATACATTAATTAAAATGTCAATAGTTCTAACTGAATTTTGTGAATGCCTCAACCTTTGTGGACTTTTCTTTTAAAAAGGAAAATAATCTTCTCTTCTCCCTTCACTGCACTACTGTTATGCAAAGCAACTTTACAGAACCCTAAATGAAGTTTGGCAAACATTCAGGCCCAAATCCCTATATCTTGCCAAAATCTCAATTGTCACCATAAGACCAATCACAGCCTAGGTTAAGTCAAAGCTTTCAAAGAGTGTAGATTGATTTTTAAAAAGCCATTTCAAAAGCCTCCATGCTGATCACCTTCCCCCAGTGAAGATCAAACAGAGAAAAAAACATTACAAATGTCACTTCAAAATCTTCTTGGGGAAAGTGGGACATAAACAGAGCAATCAGGATTCCAGAATTTATACTCCCCACCTATGAGAGAGACCGTGCTCATGTTCATACTACTTAACGGTTTCTTCCACCCTAATTCATTTACTAAGCCTTAAGATAAGACTTTGCAGCTAGGTTGCCTAAACTAGAGGTCTTCAAAGTTGGCAACATTAAGACTTGTGGAAAGACAAGTCTCCATAGCTGGCTGGAGAATTCTGGGAGTTGAAATCCACAAGTTTTAAAGTTGCAAAGTTTGGGGACCCCTGGCCTAAACCTACCTTCCAATTCACCATTGCTATCGGTAGGGGTTTGAGTGGCTTAGAAATCCAATCAATCAATCAATCAATCAATCAATCGATAATTCACCCTTCTTGCTAAGAATAGAATAGAATATACAGGAGGAATACAATAGAATAGAATTTTTTATTGGCCAAGTGTGATTGGACACACAAGGAATTTGTCTTGGTGCAGATGCTCTCAGTGTACATAAAAGAAAAGATACAAGTGTAAAGAATCATGAGGTACAACAATTAATTATTGTCATAGAGTAAAAATAAGCAATCAGGAAGCAATCAATAATAATATAAATTGTAAGGATACAAGCAACAAGTTACAGTCATACAGATGTGGAAGGAGATGGGTGATAAGAATGAGAAACCGAATAGCAATAGTAATGCAGCCTTAGTAGTTTGTGTCCAGGATATGAGAAGTTTGTAAATATTTTCACAGCCCCCTTTTTGACTCAGCATATACAAAATTAAAAGTAGAATAGTGCTGGCATGGACCATAATGTCTGAAGGCAAAGTTGGTTAATTCTCACTGTCCTCACTGTTAGGAAGTTTCTCCTTAATTTCAGGTTGTTTCTCTCTTTGATTAGTTTCCATCCATTGCATCCTGGATAAAAAACCTGTTTCGATTCCTACCCTCAAAACAACTCCATAGACCACTGCACACCAAGACAACTAGACACAAGAACAGTTTTTTCTCGAACACCATCACTCTGCTAAACAAACAATTCTCTCAACACTGTCAAACTATTCACTAAGGCTGCACTACTATTACTACTATTCTTTTCTCATCATTCCTATCACCCATCTCCTCCCATTTATGTTATGTATGACTGTAACTTGTTGCTCCCATCCTTAAGATTTCTATTAATATTGTTTCCTGATTGCTTATTTGACCCTTATGACTAGGGGTTCTCAAACTTTGCAACTTTAAGACTTGTGGACTTCAACTCCCAGAATTCTCCAGCCAGCACAGCTGGCTGGAGGATTCTGGGAGTTGAAGTCCACAAGTCTTAAAGTCGCCAAGTTTGAGGACCCCTGCTTATGACAACCATTAAATGTTGTACCTAATGATTCTTGACAAATGTATCTTTTACTTTATGTACACTGAGAGCATATGCACCAAGACAAATTCCTTGTGTGTCCAATCACAGTTGGCCAATCAAGAATTCTATTCTAAACATGTCTTCCCCACCCCGCAAAAAAAACAAAAACCACGTAAACCTTCATCCCCGTTTTCTCCAACCCGGAATGCAGAAAACCAGATTTATTGAATCTAAACTGAAAAATCCCGGACAAAGCCTAGATGGCATTGGCGAGTTGGGTCTCTGCTGCCACCTAGGGGTCGTCTGCGGGGCTGCTCTAAACCACTGTCCCCATCTGCTCGCAGCCACTTCAGAAACACCACCGGGATGATCAGAACATCTAAACGCCCCGCTCTTGGCATGCCGGGATATCGAAGAAGGCCCGCAGTGCACGCCGGGAGCCGTAGTCCCGGGTCTCTGAAACGTCTATGAGGAAAACCTCCCCCCCCCCCAAAAAAAAACCAAAAACAAATCCCAGCCAAAGCAGCTTCTCCTCCGCCGGTTAACGGATAGCTCGTCCCAGTCCCGCGCCTGACATGAGCCAGACTCACCTCTCCCGCCGCCACCGTCATGATAGCCGCCTCCCGCCTTGGCTAAGATGAGCGACCGGGCCGCGGAAAGCGCCAAAAGCTCAGGGAAAGCGGCTGCGTTTAAGGCTTCGCGCTCTTGCTCGGCCTTTGGTTCCACCCTTCCTCCCCAGCCAATCACAGCTGGCCTCCAGCCTTATGGAGCCGCCCCCTTTTCTTTCCCATTGGTCAACAGGCTTGGGGCAGCGATTCTCCGGACCAATAGTCCACTCGTCTCTCCTGTACGGAACCTGCCCTCGTTGGCGGAGTTTCTTGGATTGGTAGGACTACAAAAATACTGTACAATTGAGAAATGTTCGTCCCTTAAAACTTCCCCCCCTTTTTTTGAGAAAAGTATTAAATATACAGTACATTATTATGTTAAACCCGGCCTCTGCACAAGTGCATTAATATCTAAGTGGAGGTGGACAAAGGGCGTGCATAAACATTTTAACTGATTTAACTGTTTTCAATTGTTGGCTTTAAATTGTTTTAGATTGCTTTTTTAAGGGGTTTTAATATTACATTCTATGTTTTACTTTTTGGGGGTTATGAGCCGCCCAGAGTCCCTCGGGAATTGGGCGGCATACAAATTCAAATAAATAAATTGTGCCTATGTCCCTGTTTTAATGTCCTAATTAACATGTACCTACTTGGCTTATGTTTATACCAACACTTGCCATCTTGTACATATTTTTTACAAAAATAAATAAAAGAATAAAAAAGGCAGAATCTGTATGGGACAGTGTTTTTCAACCCTGGGAAATATAAGATGCATAGACCTCAATACCCAAGGATTACTCAGCAAGCTGAAGCTAGTTGGGGAGTTCTGGGAGTTGAGATCCACATATCTTAAGCTTCCCAAGGTGGAAAAACATTGCTGTAGGACAGTGTTTCCCAACCTTGGCAACTTGAAGATATTTGGACTTCAACTCCCAGAATTCCCCAGCCAGCAAATGCTGGCTGGGGAATTCTGGGTGGGGGCAGTCCTAATCTCCGGAGGGAGTTGATTCCAAAGGGCCAGGGCCGCCACAGAGAAGGCTCTTCCTCTGGGTCCCGCCAGACGACGTTGTTTAGTCGACGGGACCCAGAAAAGCCAACTCTGTGGGACCTAACTGGTCGCTGGGATTCGTGCGGCAGAAGGCAGTCTCTTGCTTTTACATCTAGGCATTGCAATCCTCAGCATGTTCAGGGTTCTCCAACTACTATAAGGGAGGTCAAGTCCTTCAGCCTTATCCTCCTTTAATGCGATCCCTTGCTCGATGGTCGCCTTTTCTTGAGACCATCTTTAAATTTGACTTTGTTCTTGGGTAGCCTCAAGAATATTTGTTCTTTCCTTAAAGCTATCCCTAGATCTGAGTGGACGGGGTGAAATCCAGCAGGTTCTGACAGGTTCTGGAGAACCGGTAGCGGAAATTTTGAGTAGTTTGAATAAACAGTAGCAGGATTTTTGAGTAGTTCAGAGAAACAGCAAATACCACCTCTGGTTGGCCCCAGAGTGGGCTGTAAATGGAGATTTTGCAATATCATTCCCCCACGTCCACCAAGCCACACTATGCCTACCAAGCCACACCCACAAAACCGGTAGTAAAAAGAATGGCTTGAGGCATATGTCCGTATATGATTTTAAGTTGAAGACTACCTCTATTCCATCTGAGTGTCCAGCCCAATTATTATCTCAATATGAAGAATGGAATAGGGGGCAAAACAGAGAGCAAAATTTGTGTTGTCTTGTCTTGCTTTGAGTTTCTGCTCACTTCCAAACTTAGGTTAGGGAAACACTGAATTAAACCGAAATTGTGCGGTGTTGTATCCTGGAATGGCTACCTTGTAACGCTGTAAATAGTTTGTTCCTCTTTTCCAGCGCTGTCTGAGCCCAAGCAGGAAGTCGCTCCTGATTGGCTCAGACGCGGCCGGCTCTAGCTTTGGCGGGAACCGCAAAAGTATAAAAGAAGCGGTTTCTCCCGGCAGAGCCAGTCGGTACTCGCTGAATTGTCACTTTACCTTGCTGAGCTGTCACTTGTTCTCTGAGCTGAATAAAAGTACCGATTGCTCAAAACCCTGTCTCTGGGTCTACTTCACTGGCGACGAACGAACGGAAGAAACTTCGCGTGCAACATGGACAAAATCCAGATCGGCCAGGCTCCAGAACTCTTCGATTCCGAGAAAATGACATGGGACGAGTACATGGCCACCTTCGAGATATTCCTCGAGGCGGCGGGAATGCAGGACGCCGGAGCCGATCGCAGACGGGCTATTTTTCTCAACTACTGCGGCGCAGAGATCCGTAGACTCGCCCAAACTCTCACCGAACCAGAACAAGCAAGAGCCACAGCGTGGGACGTCCTTCAACAGAAACTAGCGAGCCATTTCAAACCAACCAGACCAGCCATGGTTTACCGGCATCAATTTCACATGATGGCTCAGAGAGAAACCGAGTCGATCAGCCAATTCACAACGCGGCTTCGAACGGTACTTGCTCAATGCAAGTTTCAAGACCCGGAAGCTCGCCTCACCGACGCCTTGGTTTTCGGCATGAAGAGCAACTCAGTGAGAAATAAACTCCTCACCGAAGAAGAGCCGACTCTACAAACCGTGATTAAATTAGCGCAAACCGCGGAAGCAGCCGACGCAGCGGCAAGAGAATTAAAAGAGCACGGAAGGCGAGAAACCATTGCCAAAATCGACGCCGAGTCTCCCAGCGCCATGGGAACAGACGACCGCAGCCAGCCAACTAGCAACGGGGACAACTGCCTCCTCCTGCAAGACCAGCCGAGACACCCTAGAGCTACTCACCCAGCCCCCTGCGCGGGCTGCCGGGGAAATCACCAGCGCCATCGATGCCCTTTCCGAGACGCTACTTGCCACCGTTGCAACCGGAGAGGCCACATCGCCATCGCATGCAGGGCAACGGCACCAGAAGAAACGTTTGCCACACAACAATACCAGCGACCTCAAAACCACCCCCCCCAATCGCGAGAAAGGAGACCGTTCCGCAACTCGGGTCAAAGGAACTACTCCACCGCTAACTGAGACTACAATAGAGGTAACTCTCAATTTTCCGTGAATAACACGGCAACCAAAAAGGGGGCTAAAATTGTTATCTCATTGTTACTAAATAACCAGCCTTGCTCAATGGAGCTGGATACGGGCTCGAGATATACCATCATGCCCTGGGAAAAATTTAAGCTATATATGCCTAATGTGTCTAAGGCTGACCTAATTCAAACCTCGTTGGTGATCAGAGACTTCCAAGGGGGGGTAATCTCGGTCCTGGGAACAGCAAATGTACCTATTGCATTTAAGAATGTTAAATGTACCCTTCCCATGCTTATTGTGACGGGGGCCAAACACTCCCTGCTAGGTCTAGCGTGGATGGAACCGTTGGGGATCGAAATTTCGGGTGTGTGTAATGTAAACTGTGATATTATGCCTAACTTTGTGAAAGAGTTCCCTGAAGTGTTCAGCCCCACCTTGGGATTGTATAAGGGACCCCCTATATCTTTCTCTATTGACCCCAAGGTCCCACCGGTTAGACTGAAACCTCGCAGGGTCCCCCTTCCGCTTCTCCCCAAGCTAGACATACAGCTGGACAAACTCATTAGTCAAGGTATCTTAGTCCCTGTGGAACAGGGGCCATGGGAAACTCCCATAGTGACACCCCTGAAGCCAGATGGCTCCTTAAGAGTTTGCGCTGATTACAAATCAACCCTGAATAAGGCACTCCAACACCACCCCTACCCCATTCCGGTTGTGCAACAACTCTTACACTCCCTGGGGGAGGGGAAAAGGTTCGCAAAGATCGACCTGGCGCAGGCTTACCAGCAACTTCCGGTCGATGAACAAACAGCAAACGCTCAAACGATTGTAACGCACAGGGGGGCTTTCAAATGCACGAGGTTACAGTTTGGGGTAAGCATAGCCCCAGGAATATTCCAGAGCATCATGGAACGCCTATTGTCAGGGGTAAATGGGGCAATTCCATATTTTGATGACATCTTAATTGCAGGGGAAAACCAGGAACAAGTGAACAAAAGAATAAGGGAAGTACTTAAGAGGCTACAGGACAAAGGGTTACGAATCAAGCCTGATAAATGTGTCTGGGGAACTGACAGTATTGAATTCCTTGGGTATAAGATAGATAAAGAAGGTATCCACCCCACATCAGAGAAGCTGAGAGCAATTAGAGAAGCCCCAGAGCCACAAGATAAGGGTGAGTTGCAGGCATTTTTGGGCCTCCTTAATTTTTATTCCGTTTTTTTAAAGCAGAAGGCAACAGTAGCAGAGCCTCTCCATCGTTTACTCCAGAAGGAAGCCCGCTGGACATGGGGGAAAACTGAACGTGAAGCTTTTTGCCAAATAAAAAACTTATTAACTTCTAAAAGCGTAGTAGTCCAATATAGTGCTTCACTACCCATTAGGCTCACGTGCGACGCTTCACCGTACGGCATAGGAGGAGTTTTAGCTCACGTTCTACCCAATAAGACAGAGGCCCCAATAGCATTTTTTTCAAGAACCATGACCAGCACGGAGAGGAATTATAGCCAGTTAGACAAGGAGGCTCTAGCATTAGTGGCAGGGGTAAAGAAGTTTCACAATTACATTTTTGGAAGAAGCTTTGAGCTAGTCACTGACCACAAACCCCTACTAGGCCTGCTAGCCCCCAACAAGCCCACTCCACCTTTTATGTCTCCAAGACTAATCAGATGGGCCCTTTTCCTCTCAGGGTATCAGTATGAGCTCACCCACAAGGGGGGGAAGGAAATCAATCATGCAGACGGCCTCAGCAGATGCCCCATAGCAGACTTAGTAGAAGACCCTGTTCCTGCCACAGATGTGCTAATGATAGAACTCGAGGAAAACCCACTAACCACAGCAAAAGAGGTAGCTGCACACACGCAGCAAGACCAAATCCTTAAACAAGTGGTGAACTGTGTTCTAAAGGGATGGCAAAATGATATTGTTAAACCTGAATTGTGTGATTTTAAAAACAAAAGGCTTGAATTATCATATGTAAAAGGTTGTTTGCTGTGGGGGGATAGAGTGATCATCCCCAAACGCCTAAGGGAAAAGGTACTCAGAATGTTACACGTGGGCCATCCTGGGATTGTCAGGATGAAGAGCCTAGCAAGGGGGCATTTATGGTGGCCAGGGCTAGATGCTGATATTGAAAGTTGGGTTTCAAAGTGTGACCCATGCCAAGAGTCAAGGCCCAGTCCCCCCAAAACAACTCCGGCTGAGTGGGAACAGCCTGCTGGTCCTTGGTCTAGGATCCACATTGATTTTGCTGGCCCAGTGGGGTCTCAGTACTTTCTAATAGTGGTTGATGCCTTCTCCAAATGGTTGGAAATAATAGCAATGAACAACATAACCACAAGTGCCACTATCAAGGTATTGAGCAGACTGTTTGCTTCCCATGGTTGCCCTGATCTCTTAGTGTCTGACAATGGGCCACAGCTAACAGCCAGGCAATTCGAATTATTCCTAGATGGCCTAGGGGTCAGTCATGCCCTCATCTCGCCTTACTCGCCCTGGGCTAACGGGTTGGCAGAACGTTACGTAAGGGTGGCAAAGGAGGCATTGCACAGGTCAGGCCCTGGGGATGTGCAACAGAACTTGGACCAATTCTTATTAACCCAGCACATTACCCCTAACTCGCACACACATGTAAGCCCTGCAGAGTTATTGATGGGAAGAAAGTTGAGGTCACCATTAGACAGGTTAAATCCAAGGTTCTGTGTTAATAATAACCAAATGTGTATGAAACCAGAAAGAGAAATGTATTTGGGACAAAATGTATATGTAAAATGTTTTGATGGAAATGTAAACTGGATGAAGGGAATTATTGTTAAGCAAAACGCACCCAAGACTTATGTTGTTAAACTGGAGGATGGTCGTTTGTGGAAACGACACATAGACCACATTCGGAAACGAACTGAAAATCAATTGCAACAAACCGCTGACTTGGACTCTCCCCCCTCAACAGACTTTAGTACATTGCCCGAACTAATAAACACGCAAAGAGACTTATCGGGCCAGGGGGAACCATCCAGCGACGCCGAGCCATCCTCGTCCTCCGAAGCCTTCGTTGGGCCCGCCAGGCCAAGTCCGCCGCACCGGGAGAGCAGCGGCGAGCCATCCTCCACAGTCAGTGGCGAAGGAGAAATTGGACTGCGCAGGTCAGCGCGAGAGCCTCGGAGGCCTCACCGATTGGACGACTTCGTCACATGGCTTTCTTGATGGATGAGTCCAACTATGAGGGGAGGGGTGTTGTATCCTGGAATGGCTACCTTGTAACGCTGTAAATAGTTTGTTCCTCTTTTCCAGCGCTGTCTGAGCCCAAGCAGGAAGTCGCTCCTGATTGGCTCAGACGCGGCCGGCTCTCGCTTTGGCGGGAACCGCAAAAGTATAAAAGAAGCGGTTTCTCCCGGCAGAGCCAGTCGGTACTCGCTGAATTGTCACTTTACCTTGCTGAGCTGTCACTTGTTCTCTGAGCTGAATAAAAGTACCGATTGCTCAAAACCCTGTCTCTGGGTCTACTTCATGCGGTTTGCTTCCTTTCACCATATTCTTCATAGCATGGATGTACATCCTAAGATTGCATGGAGCTACTTCCCTATCCTACTAAAAGTTGCCACCAAATTGTAATTTTGAACTTGACAGAAAGAAAAAAAATTAAAAGATTCAGTTTTTTTCATTTCATTTCATTTCATTTATTGGATTTATATGCCGCCCCTCTCCGAAAACTCGGGGCGGCTAACAACAATCATGAACAATGTACAGTAAAAAATCCAATACTAAAAAACTAACTTAAGACCCGTAATGTATAAAACCAGCATACGTACAAACATACCATACATACAGTTGTATCAGCCTAGGGGGAGAAGAAGTCTTAATTCCCCCATGCCTGGCGGCAGAGGTGGGTTTTGAGTAACTTACGAAAGGCAAGTTATTCGCTTAGTAAATAGTAATTAGTTTTATTTACTTTAAATTAAATCTTATTTAAATCCTAATTCTAGTCAGTGCCTCTACTTATGATTTAACATGCTTCATGGACTGAGTCAATTATTGTTTAATCAATAAATCATGATGAAACAAATTATGCTGAGAACAATATGCTAATGAAGTCAAAAAAATAATGCATCCCACCTCTAATTTTTTTCTAGACAGGACAGGCATGCTAGAAGTGTTTTTAATAGGAAAGTGAACACAAGAACAAGGGGACACAATCTGAAGTTAGTTGGGGGAAACATCAAAAGCAACATGAGAAAAATATTATTTTATTGAAAGAGTAGTAGATCCTTGGAACAAACTTCCAGCAGACGTGGTAGATAAATCCACAGTAACTGAATTTAAACATGCCTGGGATAAACATATATCCATCCTAAGATAAAATACAGAAAATAGTATAAGGGCAGACTAGATGGACCATGAGGTCTTTTTCTGCCGTCAGTCTTCTATGTTTCTATGCTACCTTTTCCACTAAATCTGAGTATAGACCAAAGCAACTAGAAAATTATTTTTTTTAAATACAACTTCAGAGCATACACGGAAAAGTGGATTTGTCTCGGGAGAAATGTGAAAGTTGCCAAGACATTTTGTAGTTAAATAAACAAGGGAATGTGCAAAGGAAAGCATTCTATAGATCCTGCTTGGGAAAAAGGTTATTTATTAGAATATAAATGTCATATTTGGTTTGTCAGCAAAGACAAATGAGATGTAATGTTATTAAGTTTTTCTATGGGAGCCAAAAGCTTGTCCTTGCTTGCTTGAAAGCTGGCAGCACCGTTATTGAAAAAAGAAAAAAAAATGATATACAGTATGCTTAAAAGCAAATATTTGATTAGCCTTCTTTGTCTGGGCATTCTACAGATATTTTGGAACCAAGACTTATGATCAAGTTTGAAATCAATAGGGGGGGGGGGGAGAAGTATTTAGTCAGACACCAATTGTGCAAGTTCTCCCACTTAAAAAGATGAGAGAGACCTGTAGTTCAGTGTTTCCCAACCTTGGCCACTGACTAAATTTATTTATTTATTTATTTATTTATTTAGATTTGTATGCCGCCCCTCTCCGCAGACTCCCCCCCCCCACTGTACATTAGAGGAAAATACGAGAGAATCTATCTATTATATCAGACTATTATTTTGCCCTCTAAGGTCTTATAATTACAGAAAATGCATGTACAGGTACTGTATACTGTATAAATTTATCCTTGTGAACTTTTTACAAAGATGTTTTTTTTCTTTGTGTCCTCTGATAACAGTGCCTAATCTACAGTGATAGGAATCTGGTACAAATTCCAAATGGAAGGTTTTAATTCCTGCCTAGGCACGAAGCTCTACTACATTACAAACTACAGAACACCAATACAGTGGAACCCCGACATAAGAGCTGCTCTACTTAAGAGCAACTCGAGATAAGAGCTGGGAGGGGAGAGATATTTTTGTTCTACTTACAAGCCCAAATTCGAGATACAAGCGCCAAGGAGCTGTCTCCTGAAGCCAAACGCTAACTTCCGCGTTCGGCTTCAGGAGACAGCTGCGAAGCGGCGCACGTGTTTTAAAAGGTTGCAGCCGGCCTGGGGGGCTCGGGGGGGTGCTTGCAGCTTTCTTTCTTGCTCTTTTTCTTTCTCTCTTTTACCTTCCCTTCCTCTATTTCTTCTTTTCTTTCTCCTTCCCACCTTCTTCCCTCCCTCCACTCATTCCTCTCTTACTCTCCCCTTTCATAAGTTTCCTTGCTTCCTTCCTCTGTTCCTGTCCCTTCCCTCTTTCCTTCCTTCCTTCCCACCCTCCGTCCATTCATTCACCCATTCCTCTCTTGATCGCTTAAAGCCGGTCCCTGGTGCAAAAAGGGTTGGGGACCTCTGTCCTACAGGATTGGGTGGCAGAGAAGTTGAACATATGTAAATTTAAAAGTTTAAAAAAGTTTACAAGTTAAGTGAAAGAAACTTCATTATTCATTTATATGTACATGTACATTTCTTCATTAAAAACATGTCTTTCTGCATAATTTAGACTAACTTTGTGAGTTTTTTGAGGGCTGGAACCAATTAAAATTATTTACATTAATTCCTATGGGGAAAAGTCGTTCGAGATAAGAGCTGCTCGACTTAAGAGCCCAGGTCCGGAACGAATTAAACTCGTATCTCGAGGTACCACTGTACGTTGTCTTTTCAAATTACAGTACATTTGGTGGCATAATATTGTAATAGCCTACTTCTTATCTGAATTCGTCTCCATGTCATGCTGTGCCAAAAATAAACAATTCACAGTCGTTATGTCTCAAAGAGTTCAAGGTGGTATTAATAGCATTTCATCCCCGAAACAACTAGGAGAAAGGCTGAGCTGAGAAAGTGTGACTGCCCTCGTTTCTTTCCATAGTTGAGGGCAGTGGTGAAATCTAGATTTCTGTGGGTGTGGCTTGGTGGGGTCATGTGACTCTGTGTGTATGTATGTATGTATGTATGTATGTATTTATTTATTTATTTAAATTTTAAAAATATCGTCCTTCTCCTTAGATTCAGCGCAGCTTACAACATGTTAGCAATAGCACTTTTTAACAGAGCCAGTATATTGCCCCCACAATCTGGGTCCTCATTTTACCCACCTCGGAAGGATGGAAGGCTGAATCAACCTTGAGCCGGTGATGAGATTTGAACTGCTGACCAGCTTTAGTGGCCTGCAGTACTGCACTCTACCTACTGCGCCACCCCGGCTCATGTACACCTTGGGTATGGCTATATAGTCATGTGATTGGGGGGGGGGATCAAAAGACAGAATCTCATTTTAACAATGTCCTGCTGGAGCAGGGGATGGACTAGATGACCTCCAGGTACATTCAAGCCCTGGATTATCCTCTGAAGCTTAGTGCCAGTTTTGTAGCCCTTCCTCTCCTTTTCTTTCTATCTATCTATCTATCTATCTATCTATCTATCTATCTATCTATTTATTAGATTTGTATGCCACCCCTTTCCGTGGACTCGGGGCGGCTCACAACACAATAAAACAATTCATAACAAATCTAATAATATACAATTTAAAATTTAAAATAGTTAAAAAAACCCATTTTTAAGCAAACATACCTACAAACATACCATACATAAATTATATAGGCCCGGGGGAGACATCTCAATCCCCCCATGCCTGACGACAAAGGTGGGTCTTGAGGAGTTTACGAAAGGCCAGGAGGGTAGGGGCAGTTCTAATCTCTGGGGGGAGCTGGTTCCAGAGAGTTGGGGCCACCACAGAGAAGGCTCTTCCCCTGGGGCCCGCCAACCGACATTGTTTAGTTGACGGGACCCGGAGAAGGCCGACTCTGTGGGACCTAATCGATTTCCCCCTCTCTCCCTCCCTCCTTCCCTTTTTCCTCCTCTCTTCCTTTCTTTTCTTTTCCTTTCTTTTCCTTTCCTTTCCTTCCCTTCCCTCTTTCTCCTCTTTCTTTCTTTCCACACCTACCCCACATTTTTATCAGCAGCTCTAATTACTGGAGCCCCACCCAAACACAGGTGGCCTCTCTCTTATCTCCTGTAATATTTCTGCAATTGGTCTCCTCTATGCATAATTCTGCGCATGCGTGGGTCTAATACTTCCTCATCTGAATCAACCAAAGATAATGGAGATTGGCTTCCTGGGCTGTGTGCCAAGCCCCCCTCTTCCAAGTCACCCCCACCTTCTTTGTCCAAGGAAACTGCACTACCTGCTTCTGTCGGCAATAAAACAGGCCTATGTCATGTTGATGTTTCCCCTGCATCCACCTCCACATTCCTTGGGGCAGGAGCTGGGACAGAGCCAACCACAACAGCCTGGTGAGATTCGAACTGCCAAATTGCAGGCAGCCGGCATTCAGCAAAAGCAGCCTGCAGTACTGTATTATAACCACTGCGCCACCACTGCTCATGTATTTACAATGATTGCAGCATCCCAGGATTATGTGATTATCATGTGTGATCTTCCCAGCCAGATTTTAATAAGCAAAGCAGGGGGGGGGGGCTGCAATTACTTAATTACTATGTGGTTCACTCAAAAGATGTCAAATCAAGCATGATTCACCCTAACCACCTCGCTTAGCAAAGAAAATGCAGATCCTAATTGTGATCAAAAGCAGTGGACTTCCTGTACATGATCGGGATTGTTACAATCATTAAGTTTCAATCTACCCTACTTGTTATACAAGTTATAAAAAAAGATGGGAGTACAGTATTCCATATAATCCAGAGCTATTTGGATTAAATAATCAACAGTTCCATTGACTTGAATGGAATCCAGTGTCCAGAAAGCACAATCGTGATTGGATAAAGATCCTGGCATGAGAAAAAAGAATTCCCAAGTGCCAGGAATAATATTTTTGGACTCCTCCCTGTTTTAATTTCAGTGATTGTTTTCCTTTGGTGTGTCAAAACCTCTGGCATGCCAAAGCATCCACAAGATTAGTAATCATTCATCAAAAACATTCCAAAAGCTGAAAGTTAAAGATGTAACATTGTGCTAGAGTTTATATAATTATTATTCAGATTGTTTTGGGTAATTTGACATCAAAAGAAAAGAGAACTTACATTGCATACCTTGCAAATGCTGGGTGCCGTTGTTTATTAAATCTCAAGCCTTATTTGATGGTCAAAGGGTGAATTGTCAAGAGAGGGAAAACTATAAAATGTTTGGTGAGGGTAAGCTTAGGATGGACCTAAGGGTGCACTTGTCCTCGCCCCTTACTGACCTCTTAGGAATCTGGATAGGTCAACCATGGATAATCTAAGGGTAAAGTGTTGGGGGTTTGGGGATGACACTATGGAGTCCGGTAATGAGTTCCACGCTTCGACAACTCGGTTACTGAAGTCCACCTATCCTGGGTAAGAAATTCTGGGAGCAGAAAGTCCATCCAAACTAATTGGGGGATTCTGGGAATGTATATATTTTGAATATTTATTAAACTGATAGGATGCCTCACTTAGAGGCGACTCTAAGCAGCTTACAATCATTAATTCCCCAAATATAACTTCCAAGATTTAGGAAAACCCTGCTACAAAAAAGATGCTGAGGCCCTAGAAAGAAAGCAGAGAAGAGCATCAAAAGTGACAAAGGGTCTGGAAGCTAAACCATTTGGTGAATAGATTGATTGTATGCGTGTTTTAATATTCTGGGGTTGTTTTTATGAATTTTTAGCTTAAAATTGTAATTGGATTGGTGGGTATTGGATTTGTTATGTATTGTTTTTATCTTGTGAGCTGCCCCGAGTTTTCGGAGAGGGGCGGCATATAAATCCAATAAATCTAATCTAATCTAATCTAAGGCAGAGGTCTTCAAACTTGGCAACTTTAAGACTTGTGGGCTTCAACTTCCAGACATTGAAGTCCACAAGTCTTAAAGCTGCCAAGTTTGGGGACCTCTGGGCTAAGGGGACTTGGTGTGTTTAGCCTAAGGAAGACAATGGAGTGGGGGCTGACATGATAGCCACCTTCCAATATTTGAAGAACTGTCACAAGGAAATGGACACTGATTTATTCATTGATTTATTCTCTCTGGTGGCTCCAGCTCCCTGGAACCAGCCACCTTCTGAGATCTGGATTACCCTCACACTACTGGCCTTCAGGTCTAGCTTTTCCGGGCGGCCTGGGGCCGTTGACTGGATGGTGCACCCTTGAGGTCCAGCCGTTAATGGCATGTATGGTTTTTACTGTTGGTTTTAAAGTGTTTTAAAATTATTTTTATATGTCTTATTATTATACTGCATGTATTGTTTTTTTGTTTTTGGTTGTGAAGATTGATGAAAGTTAATAATAGTAAATGCTAAGTGCCTGAAAATTAATTGAGCTTGGAAATATTGAATGAAATTATAGAAAAGTAAATATGGAAATATATCAATTGCTGCATTGGTGTTCAGATAGATTTTCATAGTATTATTAATTACTATAATACTATGATAAATATTTAAGAAATGAAGATTTTAAAGCATGGATTTATTAATAGTTGTGTTTTTGGTTTTGGTGGTTGTTTTAGTTTTAATAGCAATAGATTTTGGTTTTGTTTATTATTTTCTTATAATAAAAAAGGGGAATTTTCCCCATTAATATAATTAATTAATCTATTAATTAATTAATTTATTTATACTTCTATGCCGCCCAGTTCCAAGGGGATTGCCGCTCAGACACTATACTTTTCCGCCTACACCGGGGGAAAAAAATATAGGGAACATTGGACTGTACACCATCCAACAAATTTTCGACTCACTGAGACTCTGGGAGGGCATTTTTGGCTTCAGGAGGGGCACCGGGCGGAGGGGTTTTTTGCCCTCCCCAGGATCCAGGGAAGCCTCTGGAGCCTAGGGAGGGTGGGCCTACCGGGCTCACCAGAAATTTGGAAATGGGCTGTTTCGGGCCTTCAAAGGGCCACGGGGGGGGGGCAATTTTCACCCTCCCCAAGCATTGAATTGGTAGTGTGTGCGCACATGCTTCCGGCACCCGAGGGAAAAACGGTTCACCATCACTGGTGTAAGGAGGGGTTGGACTAGAAGACCTCCAAGGTCCCTTCCAGCCTATGGTATTCTACCCAAAACAAGACAAAACATTTATTGTAAATACAAAAAAACAAATAGCAACGATACAAGGGAGTTTCATCTTGACAAACATGGAAGCCAGATGCACAGAGGAAACGGAGGGGGGCAACTGAAGCCCTTCCTCAGCGGCTGGGGCATTCTGGGAACTGAAGCCCACGCAGCTTAAATTTTGGCAAGGTTATCAAAGACCGGCCTCAAATCCATCCATAAACCTTTGAATTTAGCCTGGCGGGATGGGTAAAAAAAACCCACCGGTTTTTCTGCTCGTGAGGGGCCACCACTTCTCTGTGTGGGGAGAGGGGGCTGGGAGAAAGAGAAGTAAAATATAAATAAACAAGGCGGGGTGAGGAGAGTTCCAGGGAGAAACGCGCGCACACCTGCGGCCAGCGCGCCCCCGAGTTCCCCTTCCCCCCGCTCTCCATCCTCTCTTTTTCCTCGTCACGAGGGCTGAAGAGGAGGAGAAAGGGGCGGGGCTCGCCATGCGCGAGCCCGGCTGTGGGGGTGGCAGGCTGTGAGCTGCCCCGGTTGGGCCCTCGCGTTCTGGCTGGTCGGAGAGCGCGCGCGGGCAAGCAGACGAGCGAGCAAGCTGGGGGGGGGGAGGAGCCTGGAGCGGGTGGGTGGGTTGGGTTTTAAACCAGGCGCAGGCGCGCGCAGGCGCAGCTGCAGGGGGCCGAGCTCGAGGCGGCTTGTGGCTGGGGGTCCGGCGCGCTGAGGCGACGCGCGTCGAGAAGGGGTTTTTTTTTTTTTTAGGCTCTAGGCTCGGCCGCCTCTTCAAAGCCCCCGGACTGGCCGCTCGCTCTCGGGGCCGGAGGCGCGCGCATGCAGGCGAGCGTGTGAGGCGGACGGAGGAGGAGGAGGAAGAAGAAGAGAAGCCGCCGCTTCAGCAGCACCGCCAATTTCCCTAGACGGTCCCGTTGGAACCGAGCGAAGGAGCGCTTCGGTCGGCCGGGCGGGCTGGTTCCGCCGCGGCCGCGCGTTTGTTTGTGAGGCGGAGACGCTGCTCTCCGCGGCCCGTTCCCTCCCGGCCGACCCTCACCCCGAAGCCAATATTCCCGAAATCAAGAGATACGCGGCGGCGGCGGCGGCGGCGGCTGGAGCCGCGGGGCCCGTGGCGGCGGCGGCGGCGGCCTCCTCGCCGCGGTCCCCCCCGGCCGCCGCCGCCGCCGCCGCCATGGAGGCGCTGGGACCAGGTGAGCGAGGCCTGCAGGTGGGGCTGGGCGCGGGGCGGCGCGAGGGGCGGAGGGGGCTGCCCAGATGGCCCCTTCGCTTCCCCTTCTCCTCGGGGCGGGGCCGGAGGGGGCTCGGGTTTCCTTCCCCGGGGAGGAAGAGAGGCGCCTTTCTTTCCCCTTTGGGGGGAAGCCCGGAACAGGTGGCTGGTGGGCGGCTCAGGACTCTCCGGCCCACGCTCGTCTCCGCTCTGCCCGAGGCCATGTGGGGCCTACCGAGGAGTTCCCGTCGGTGGCGGCCTTTCCCTGCAGCTGAATACTTTTGCCAGTGTTTGTAAACACGCACAGCACGTGATGCCTGCGAGGAGCCCGGTTTTAAAAAAATTGGGCTGGCGCTTCTTTGGGAGTTGGAGCGGCGCTTTTGCCCTCCAGCCTGCTCCGCCCTTTTTAAATAAAACTTTCCAAAAAAAAAAAAAAGACACCGCAACGACGATCACCTGTGGTTCGCAACCGTATTAGGTGCATCCTGATCCAGCCATGTGGTGTTGGCCAGGATTCTGTACCACGCATGTGAATGTGGTGGACAAAGGAAACATTCTTTGAATACTGCATCCGACCATCCATCCTATCTTAAGACCATCATCCTGGGTCTGGCTTCCAAATTTAGCAAGCTCTCTTTCCTAAACTCAAAATTCCATTCATTGTGCATTAAACCTAGATTTGGAGTCAAGATTGTGCGAAGGGTCCAATACCATTTTATAAGACCTTGGTTAGGCCACACTTGGAATACTGCATTCAGCTTTGGTCACCACAATGCAAAAAGGATGTTGAGGCTCTGGAAAGAGTGCAGAGAAGAGCAAGAAAGATGATTAGGGGACTGGAGGCTAAAACATGAAGAACTATTGCAGGAATGGGATGTGTCTAGTTTAACGAAAAGAAGGACCAGGGGAGATGTGATAGCAGTGATCCAATATCTCAGGGGTGGCCACAAAGAAGAAGGAGTCAACCTATTGTCCAAAGCACCTGAGGGTAGAACAAGAAGCAATGGGTGGAAACTAAATAAGGAGAGAAGTAACTTAGAACTAAGGAGAAATATCCTGACAGTAGAACATTAACCAGTGGAACAGTTTGCCTCCAGAAGTTGTGAATGCCCCAACACTGGAAGTTTTTAAGCAGATGTTGGATAACCATCTGTCTGAATAGTATAGGGTTTCCTGCCTAAGCAGAGGGTTGGATTAGAGCAGTGTTTCCCAACCTTGGCAACTTGAAGATATTTGGACTTCAACTCCCAGAATTTCCCAGCCAGCGAATGCTGGCTGGGGAATTCTGGGAGTTGAAGTTCAAATATCTTCAAGTTGCCAAGGTTGGGAAACACTGGATTAAAGGACCTCCAAGGTCCCTTCCAATTCTGTTGTTATTATTAGTTCACCTATCTTATTTATTATTTATTTATTAGCTTAACTCATGTTTAAATTAGTTTAACTTTATGGCTTGATTGGAACCTGGTTTTAACCAACACAGTTACCAGAATTTGTACAGAATGCTAAGCTGTATGCCATAGTTTATGGACCCACTTGCTAAAGCCAAGACAGACAAACCATACAGTAGCCTAAATCAGGGGTTCCCCAACCTTGGCAACTTTAAGACTTGTGGACTTCAGCTCTAAGAATTCCTCAGCCAGCTTTGATTATGCCTGCCTTGAAAAGTCAACTAAACAGTATAAAAGCTGTCCACAAATTCCAGAAAATTCTGATTCCTGGTTACCATAAGAAATTGCAGAAGTTTATGATAAGAGTGCAAGTAGTTTTTAGATATAACTTGTTATTATGACTCTAAGGTTAGGTACAATATATGTGTCTATCAGTTACATTGGTGGTGATGCTTTTTGAACTGTTTGTACTAATTAAATATATCTAATCACACTGACTTGTGGCCACTTAGTTTTTCCTTAGCCATTGTTATTTTTTAGCATGTCATAAGCAGATTCTGGGTTCAGTGATTCAAATGTCCAGGGGCTCTGGTTGTTAACAAGGTGCCTGATATTCTGAAGGATGGAGCAATAAGTTTTAGTATGATGTAGGAATTCTATCTGACAATAATTAAATATTAATTGGAACACTAAATTTAAAATCTTTAAGGTAAGAGTTGGAAGATTTGCACTTATGAAGGCATTGCAGATAAATTCTCAGGATTATGTTTCACATTAGGATTGTTATTAGGCTTTTTATTTTTTATTTTTGCAATTTTCCTCACAATTTTTAAAAGTTTTTTTCTGTTCTGGTTTAGTTATAGGCAGTGGTATTAGAAGCTGGCTGCTATAGAATGGACAATGTATAAAGATGATAAACTAAACTAAGTGCTTGTTTCTTGCTCCTGTTTAGGTCAGGAGTTTGAGCTTCTGTGGTAACTAGAGAATATTTGGAGATAAGTCTGTTTTAGCTGATCCTTTTTCTTTTTTTTCCCTTTCCACCCCATCTCCCTTGAAGCTCCCATATTATTATTCTACTTGTTAATCTGTTTGAAATCTAAATCTTGGGCAAAGACTAGGTGTGGTTCTGGCAGTGAAAGGTAGGGAGTGGTGGTCTGAGTGGTTTTGCATTTGGGAGGAGTACCAAGATACTTTAAGGAAGAAAGACGGTAGCTGAAAGCCCTTCTGGTCTTGTGCCAGGTTATATATTGTGTTTCCCTGAAAATAAGACCCTGTCTTATATTTTTTGGAACCCTGAAATAAGAACTTGGCCTTATTGCCATGCACTCAAAAGCCCAATTAGGTTTATTATGAGGAGATGTCTTATTTTGGGAGAAACAGGGTAGCCCACTTAGAATAGAATAGAATAGAATTTTATTGGCCAAGTGTGATTGGACACACAAGGAATTCGTCTTGGTGCATATGCTCTCAGCGTACATAAAAGAAAAGGGTACATTTGTCAAGAATCATGTGGTACAACACAGTGATTGTCATAGGGGTCAAATAAGCAATGAAGAAACAATATTAATAAAAATCTTAGGATACAAGCAACAAGTTACAGTCATACAATCCTAAATGGGAGGAAAAGGATGATAGGAATGCTGAGAAAAAAACTAGTAGAAATAGAAGTGCAGATTTAGTAAAAAGTCTGACAGTGTTGAGGGAATTATTTGTTTAGTAGAGTGATGGCCTTCAGGAAAAAAACCTGTTCTTGTGTCTTGGTGTGCAGTGCTCTGTAGCGATGTTTTGAGGGTAGGAGTTGAAACAGTTTGTGTCCAGGATGCAAGGGGTCATTAAATATTTTCACCATCCTCTTTTTGACTCTTGCAGTATAGAGGTCCTCAATGGAAGGCAGGTTGGCAGCAATTGTTTTTCTGCAATTCTGATTATCCTCTGAAGTCTCTGTCGGTCTTGTTGGGTTGCAGAACCAAACCAGACAGTTATAGAGGTGCAGATGACAGACTCAATGATTCCTCTGTAGAACTGTATCAGCAGCTCCTTGGGCAGTTTGAGCTTCCTGAGTTGAGGCAGAAAGAACATTCTTTGTTGTGCTTTTTTGATGATGTTTTTGATATTAGGTGACCATTTTAGATCTTGAGATATGATAGAACCTAGAAATTTGAAGGTCTCCACTGTGGATACTGTGTTGTCTAGTATTATGAGAGGTAGAAGGATGGAAGGGTTTCTCCTAAAGTCTATCACCATTTCTACGGTTTTGAGTGTGTTTAGTTCTAGGTTGTTCCGGTCACACCACAAAGATAGTTAGGGCTCTATAGCTCTTTAAACTATTCCTTTTAAATGCCAGGTAGATTCAAAACAAATTATTCCTGGTTTGAATTGTTTAGACAAGTGATAAATGAAGTGAACACGTGTTATGTTTGGAATATAGCCAGCTGGGAGATGTTTCACATCACTACAGTTATATCATTGATGACAATGGTACTATGGCCAATCCCCCCAAAGTCCTAAACAGAATCAAACCTGGTTGGTATTTGATTGTGGGGATCATCAAGAAAATTGGAGGTTGTAGAGTGGGAAATTCTTTTTTAAAAACTTCTTTCTTATTATTAAATCGTGAAGTCTCTAGCTTGATTTGAAGTTAACTTTAATTACAGGAATATATAGCGATGAAAGTTTAATGGTTGGTTTTTGTAGCAAGGCACTTGCCTTTTCCCAATAAATACTTCTTCTCAACTTCTGTATTTATATTTTGAATTGAAATTATCCCTAAGGCTAAGTCTCCCTAGCTAGTGTTGGAAATAGCTTTGATTGTGATATTTGTGGAAAATTTCATTTTCTATGTCAAACGTTTCAAAAGATATAGTAATTATTCTTGCAGTGCATGGCAAGAGTATATGCTCCGAGCATGGCATCCAAAGCCTCAAGGTCATCCACTGGCCACCTAAAAGAAGCAGTAATACAGACAGGTGACCACTTTAGATGAAGTGGCAAAGCCATATAATTTGTACCGCATGGGAAGGAATAATGGTAAACGGTTCATGCCTTTTACCAAGAAGACATGGAATATTGTACTTCAAATTGATTTAGCTGCAAATATTATTTTAGTAGTTTTGGACACGCAAATATTGTGTTTTTAATACATTTGAGTTTGAAGAGGGATCTGATAAAGTTTGTTTGACGGAGCAGCAGGAAAAATTATGGGAGGCATATTTTTAATGAGGAAACAGAGAACAGTCAATTGTTCAGTGACTATTTAAACTTAACAATAGTGCTAACCTGAACAAAATGATACTTATGGTGGGTTCCTGGCCATCAGAGCATCCCCAGGGTCATGTGATCACAAGACAGGCATTCAGTGACTGGCTCATAATCATACGTTGGAATGTCCTGCAATCACATGATCACAATTTGCAAGTGACGCTGGCCGCTTCCACAATCAAAGTCAATAGTGGGAGATCACAGTGATCATATATTGCTGTATTCACTTAATGACAGCAACTGGAAGTGCTGTCCCTAAGCAATCTGAACACATGATGTCATGTTTTATGTTTCTGTCACTTAGTATGGAAATTACAGGCCTAATTGACATCCTTAACTAAGGCTTGACAAAATTTGTTCCAGGAATAGCAACTCTATTGTGACGACCTTTATAGGATAAGGATGCCAGGATATTAAGATACATATTAAGAATTGAAAGAGTTATTGATAAGTTTACCTGTATGAAGATATTATGATTTGACTAAACCTGTAGCAGTGTCAACAGGCACTAGTGCATCTGGTTTAGGTATATTGCTACAAAAAAGATTTTGTGTGACACATGCATTTAAAACCAGGACTAAAGCTTAGCAAAATTAGCAACTGCTAGTTACTTTCTTTCCAAAAATATCAATTAGGAGTATTTTAAAGCAGCAGTCTGGAACCTTTCCGCTTTGCGGATTGGCAGGGTGGAGGGAGAATGCCTGCAGCTCCATTTGCACAAGTGGTGGTGTCGCTTGCACAAATGGAACACTGCCCACCTGTCTGCTGCATATGCTCGCTTGCCCAATAATCCTGTAGTCTGGTTCAGAATGGACTGTAGCTCAGATTGGAGCCCCCTAATTTAAAGAACTACGAAGGAATTGGTGATTGTAGATGCCTTTCTAAGAGCATTTTAAGGTAGTAATGATGACTTATATGTGGATTACTGTACAGTATTCTAATGTTGCAATAGGTGTGTATATATGCCTATATCTGGGAATATAATTGAAACAATTCAAAATACTAATTAGTCAGTTATTACAATTATATTGATGGGCTAGCCTTAGCAAAGAAAATTTAAAATGCATTCGAATTATAATGAGAAGTTTAATATTACTTTTCAAGAATGAGAATAATTGTACATGGAAGACTTAAGAGGTGAGATCTGGGGGTCTGGAAGAGATATTGAAGTGTGTAAAATGCATGTGTAAGCAGCAAAATTAATCATGTTTGAATTGCCTATGAGATTATGGCAGGAATTGTGTTAGCTATATTTTAATTTCAAAGGGAAAAAAATTAATTTGGAAATTTTATTTGATATATTTTGAAGTGGTCTTTTTTCTTCATTGCAGGTTCTGGTCAACATTGTGGGGGGCAGAGGTTGAACCCCAGACTCCTATAGTGTAGGGTGCCTTTTTTATCTTTGGGGGAAAAGATAGGAGATATTAGGAATAAGTAATATATATTATTTGTGAGTAGAATATAATTAGCGAACAAAAGGAGCTAGCTGCGGTTATATGAATGGTTCTTTTTTCTTGTAACCTGTAAACTTATCAGTCAACTTTATCCATGTATTAGATCTGTCTGTCTTAATAGTTTGTATGCAATCTACTTCAAAATGGGATGTGGGCATGTACACGCAAGCAGCTTTGAAATGAGATATGACCTAAAACTGATTTAAAATCGTTCAAATGTTTGGAACACTACAATTTTAGTATAGTTTTACTTATCAAACATGCTTCCATTCTTCCAGGGCCGCCAGCCACTCTATTCCAGCCGCCGCGTCGGCCTGGCCTGGGAACAGTTGGAAAACCAATTCGTCTCTTAGCCAATCATTTTCAAGTACAGATTCCTAAAATTGATGTGTATCATTATGATGTGGATATCAAACCAGAAAAACGTCCCCGGAGAGTGAACAGGTATAGTTTCAAGCCTAATTTTAATGGTTCTCTGCTGATAATTTGGCAGTTTTAAATAAAATAATACAGTGGGCATACACAGAGCATTCCTCAGCAATGACAATCTTGTAAGGTTGAGTTGTACTTGAACTATTATATTTTTCAGTGTATAAGATGCACTTTTCCCCCCTAAAGGAGACTGAAAATGTGGGTGCGTCTTATACTCTGAATTTAGCAAAGGGTTTTTTTGGGGGGGGGTTGTTTGTTTTTTTAGCTCTAACAAGGCGCTAGTGATTTCCCTTGCTCTTACCGTCTTGCAGGCTTTTTCATTGCTAATCATTTTCCAGCCCTAAGTCTTTGCAGGCTTTTTTACTTGCTCCAAATAAGATTTTTTAAGCCCTAACCAGGGGATAAAATAATGTTCTGAAGCTGACCAGGCTAAGGACGCTAGCCAGATGAATACCTGCTAGGCAGATTCCACCCCCACCCCCCTATTTTCCTCCCCAAAAACTAAGGTACAACTTATACTCCGGAAAATACAGTAATTCATATTTTGAAAGTCAAATCAAGAGCATGATGCTTGTGTACTATTAAGTTATTCTCATTTCAATTTATTCCACTTTCCAGGGAGGTAGTAGATACAATGGTGAGACACTTCAAGATGCAAATATTTGGGGATCGACAGCCTGGCTATGATGGCAAAAGAAATATGTATACCGCACATCCTCTGCCTATTGGAAGAGACAGGGTAAGTCATTTCAGTAAAAGCCTTCAGAGTTTAACTTATTGGGTCTTCTTGTTTGCCCTATTCAAATAATGAGGTTACCAAAAGAGAAGTTTTAGATTTGAAAGTGGCCTTGCTAAGGTGCAACTCCCAGCTTTTTCAGAAAGCATGTCTAATGCTAAGAGAAACTGATAATTGTATGTTTGTGACAGCTGGAGGGTCAATGATACCCTGATTTTGTTTTAAAGGAATGCCATATAAAGAATAGCAGTGTTGGGGAATGCCCAGCTAGGCAGGGAGGAGGGCTTAAGCAGGGAATTAGCCTTGAATCATTGGGCAGCTGCAAGAGATCCAGGGTTGACACCTTCCCCTCCCCAAGCTCCATAGAACCATATCTTATTCATTTCCAAGGGAGAGCAAGCAATCTGGGGAGATGCCTGTGTTATATAGACCGAATATAATAAAATAACCAGCTTGAAATATACACGTGTGGTTGCTTGCACCTGACAAGCAAGGATAAAACTGCATCCTTTGAACCTATGAAATGGTATTCAATATTAATTGTTTTTTCATGCCCAAATTTGCAGTGTCCTGCATTAAATGAAACATATGGACATGTTTTAAAGTGCATGAGAACTATCCTTGAACTATAGCTTATTTTTATTCTAGGGAAGAATGATCTGGGACTTCGATGGGTATCTGCTGTACCCAAATAATAATGAGATTAAACTGAATTCAGTCAAGGATCAGTTGAAAACAAGTTGAGCTCATCCACAGTTTCAATTTCAACAGATGTTCTGTACAGTTAAGGAAGATCTGCACAGTTAATCCTCACTGTTGTGTCTTCAGGTGGATATGGAGGTCACACTCCCCGGTGAAGGGAAGGACCAGACCTTTAAGGTGTCAGTTCAGTGGGTGTCTGTAGTCAGCCTTCAGCTGCTCCTGGAAGCTTTGGCAGGGCATCTGAACGAAGTGCCAGAAGACTCTGTGCAGGCACTGGATGTCATCACACGACATCTTCCCTCTATGAGGTGAGTATGATTTACTCATTCTCTCTTGGACTGTATTGCAATATGCAGATGCTGGTTGACTCTTTTATGCATGTTGTGGCCCATTGAAATGCTTGCAGATATTCTTCCTTTCAGAACAGAAGTGTAATTGCAAGTAACACGCAATATTTCTAAGGGATATGTTTGTTTTCTGCTCACTAAATATTTTTGCTTTTCTCACCTATCTTTGACTTGGTGGAATATAGGAAAGGTATGGAACAACAGTCACTTTTTGAAATAACATTTGGATAAAGAGTCCAATTAACTTTCTAAATACAGTTTAAATAAATTGTAACCATGTCTCTTTTCAATTAAAGTTCAGAATATTCCAATTCTTGCAGCAAAACAATTTCTATATTTTTTTTTTTTTGTGCCTTCAAGTCAGTATTGACTCCCGGTGATCATGTGGACTAGTCCCTCCAGTTTTTTGGGCAAGATTTCAGAAATGGTTTGCCATTGCTTTCTTCCTAGCATTGAGAATGATTGGCTACTGATACTTGCCTTCCATGGCAATTAATACATGTTCCAAAATTGGTTGAAGGATTTCCTTATTCTCCTTGATCTTCCTTAGTGACTTTTGCTTAGATTGATTTTACTCACACCAGAAATCCTTCTCTGTCTCTGACTAATTAAACTGAAACATGGTATTCTATGTTAAAATTGT
This sequence comes from Erythrolamprus reginae, assembly GCF_031021105.1. NCBI lineage: Eukaryota > Metazoa > Chordata > Lepidosauria > Squamata > Dipsadidae > Erythrolamprus > Erythrolamprus reginae. The sequence continues at coordinate 28,487,675 of NC_091960.1, read as the reverse complement.
CTGAGTGACAGATCTAATATCCACACACCTGCTTTATCTTAATATTGATGATGATGATGATGATGATGATCTTGACAAAAGTGCTGTGATGGAATATCCTGATCCAGAACAAATTGTTCTAACAATGATCCACTTGTCAGACCTTTACACAATACCTCAAATATTCCTGATTTGTAACTTCTTGCCAAATCTGAATAGATTCTCCCATTCTACCAGGTACACTCCAGTAGGGCGGTCCTTCTTCTCTCCCCCTGAAGGATACTATCACCCCCTGGGAGGAGGTCGGGAGGTCTGGTTTGGATTCCATCAGTCTGTCAGACCTGCCATGTGGAACATGATGCTCAATATAGATGGTATGGAACAAACCAGTTTGCTTAAATTATCCTAAATCTTTCCTGTGACTCCTTTTTTCAGTATCCCGCCTCCTCTTTTTTTTTTTTTAGTATCCGCAACTGCTTTCTACCGTGCTCAGCCTATTATTGAATTCATGTGCGAAGTCCTGGATATTCAGAACATCAATGAACAAACAAAACCACTTACGGATTCCCAGCGTGTTAAATTTACCAAAGAAATCAGAGGTACTACTTTAATAAGTTACCATGTGTGTCAAATTGTGGTAAGCAAAAAAACCCTGATTTCTAAAAATTTTGCGGTATATTTCCACTCTAGAAAATTATAAGTTGGGCTGGTTTTCATGGCGTTCAGAGAGAATATTTTTAGCAGCTGCTAGAGTTTTTTCATCTTCCGATATCACACATTTAAAAATAAAAAAGACAAACTTGTGGTTATACAGATGGATGTTTTGTCATTCTGTGGATATCTTTCTGACATCCTCCATTTGTCTTTTAGAAAACCAATACTTTGGAGGGGTTGCAGAAAATATGAGGGATGACAATCATGGCTCAAAGCCAACTCCGTATCTTTTAATTTGTTGGTCTCTATAATATTCAACAAAAAATTTAAAATTCAGAATATTTTTTCTCCTTTATTAATGATCACAACCCACCTCTGCTCTGTACTTAATAGGCAAGTTGTTCTAATCTTACTACAGTGTCAAAAACTGAATTAACTGCTTCCGCCCCAAATTGGGAGTTCTGACTGCTGTAGCATTTTCAGTGGACAATTTTTTGTCCATTTCCCATTATATTCTTTTTTCTCTACAACCTTTAGGATGAATAGATTTTGGAAGAAACTACTGTATTTTTCAGAGTATAAGACACACCTTTTTACCTCCCAAAAGAGGGCGAAAATTTGGGTGCGTCTTATCCACTGAATGTAGCCCCACCCAGCCACTCCCACCCTTTGGCCTCTGCCTCCCACCAATATACCTCCTTGCAGCAAGCAATCCAGAGCAAAAACAACTGATTGGCCTCCCAACCAGCAGGAGAAGGAGGCTACAGGTAGGCCCATTTGCTAAAATGAAAGTGAAACTAAAACTGCAAGGAGGCAAATTGCTGGGAGGGGGAGGCAGAAGCAGAATTTTATTTCCTTGTGCTAATCAATTGCTGAAACTGGATGCAAGGAGATAAGTCAATAACTATAAATGTCTGTAGACTGTTCAAATTATTAGACTTATTTGTTAAAGACTGCTTTATTGTTTTAGACAACTTAACAAAATGAAGAAGCTTTTTAAAATAAATGCTTGATCTGAAGAGGCCCAGTCAGGGATGGGTTGCACTTCTGGGCATACTGGTGTGTTGCGTGTGTATCCTGGCGGTTAGGGCGCTCGCACGCCCATGCACACAATTTTGCTCCCACACATACGCAGGAAGCAAATTGTGGAAGTCTCATGAGGGGATGCTTGTGTGTGTGCTATTTCAGCTATTTTTTTGCTTCCACACATGCATAGAAGCAAAAAATTTCCAAAGTCTCATGCACATGAGCGTCCCCTTGCAAATGTTGCTACTGCACATGCACAAGAAGCAAAATAGGGTGAAAATTTCAAAGAGATGGTGCTGCCTGACAGACTGGCAAAGATGGCATTACAGCATTCGCACGCAAATTGCACAATCTACGGGCCACTACCCGAATGGCGCACCCTAGCATACTGGTAGGAACCCGCACTTAGGCCCATTGCTACTGTATCTTCTTTTAAATAGCAGAGAATAATGTCTACTTCAAGAAAGCCACATTAATTTTAAGAACATGTACAAGTATAATCTGAAATGTAGCAGTGTCCTGTTTTGGTAAGGCAGCTGAGTGAAACCCTGACTTAGTCATTATTTGGAGTAGATCTATTTAAATAATTGGAAGCAGTTAGTGTGACCTCATTTATGAAAACTTTCTGGCATTAAAATACTGCCATAATGTACATTTCTCCAATTCTTTGCTATTTCTATGGTTCAGGCATACATGCACAGAGATACACCGCAAACAGTGTATATCATCTGTGCTGTTTGCTGAGAGGCAAATTGCTGGGAGGCAGAGGCAGATATTTTTTTCCCCTTGTTTTCGTCCCCCAAAACTAAGGTGAGTCTTACACTGTGAAAAGTACAGTATTTAACTTGCGTTGATTTTTATTCTATCCACTCTGAGAATTTTAATTCAACAATCCAGATACAGTGGATTTGCATCTATATAGAAAATAAATGTAATCATGGAGAGCCCAGTAGTTTGTTTTGATCGTTGATCCTTCTCAATGTATCATATTGGCTTTTGGTGTGTGTGTCTTTATGTTTCACTGGATTTGTAGGTTTAAAAGTGGAAGTTACTCACTGTGGTCAAATGAAAAGGAAATACAGAGTTTGCAATGTTACTAGACGACCTGCTAGCCATCAAACGTATGTATGCTTTCTTTTAAAGAATAATCTTGAACAGCCTTTGTTTTGTTTCTGCTATGAAAAAGCATTTTATAAACTGAAGGTGATGCATAACTAAATATTTCATACTTTGGCAATATGGCAGGGAAGATTCTCAGTCATCCATATAAAAGTCATCTGGAAGTTGAGTCCTGGCAACTGGACGACTTTTCTTTTTTGGTTGGAAACATTTCGTTGCTTATCCAAGTAGACAGACTTGAAGAAGGTAAGTTGGACAAGCAATTCAGATTAAAAAAAAAAAGAAGTCCAGTTGCCGGGGCTCGTCTTCCAAATGACTTGTGCTTTTTGTTTGTGTAACTTTGTGATGGAAATTCAGCCCCAATCACCATAGTTAAGTGAGGACTACCTGTATTTACGTAATCAATGTACAATGTACATGGATATCTCGCAGCCATGCACACTTCTTCAAATGAGATAAGCCTCTTGATATCACCTGACAGGCATATAGCTGTGATACGGGACTATGTAGTCCTTCATCTTACATGCATATTTATACTATAGCCACTCTTAAATTTAACTTTTCATTAGTTTGAACAACATTATGCTTTTTTAAAATCATGCTGTCCCTATGTATTGAAATTTTAAACCTGATTTTAAAGTTAGCATTCTAAGATCCCTTCATTGAAGCCTCATACAGGTGAAACTCAAAAAATTAGAATACAACACAGACTGTGGAAACTTTACACTGGGCCTCAAGCATTTTGCTGTGTGCGCCTCCATTCTTCCTCCATACTCTTGGTCCTTGGTTTTCAAATGAGATGCAAACATTTCCACAGTCTCTGTTGATTTGGGGAGCCATATCATCTGCTGGTATCGGTCCACTGTGCTTCATTAAGTCCAGGGTCAAAGCAGCCATCTACCAGGAGATTTTGGAGTGCCCTATGCTTCCATCTGCACATGAGCTTTATGGGGATGGTATCTTAAATTTTCCAGCAGGACTTGGCACCTGTTCACACTGCCAAATGACTGTGGAATTACAGTCCTTGATTGGCCAGCAAACTTGCCTGACTGGGACCCCATAGAGTATCTATGGGGCATTGCCAAGAGAAAGATGAGAGACCTGAGACCGAACAGTGCAGGAGGGCTGACGGCTGCTATTGAAGCATCCTGGTCTTCCATAACAACTCAGCAATGCCACAGGCTAATAGCATTCATGCCATGCTGCATTGAGGCAGTAATTGCTGCAAAAGTGGCCCAAACGAAGTACTGAGTCCTTCTGCATGCTTATACTTTTCAGAGGTCTGATATTGTTCTATGTACAATCCTTTTTTTAATTGATTGCATGTAGTATTCTAATTTTATGAGATGGGGGATTTGGGGTTGTCATGAGCTGTACCCCATAATCATCACAATTATGACAAATCATAGCTTGAACTATCTTACTTTGCATATTATGAGTATCTCTCATATGTTACGTTTCACCTTTTACGTCACATTACTGAAATAAATGAACATTTGCAAGATATTCTAACTTTTCAAGTTTCACCTTTATTTGGAGTACTGATTTATGTTTTTATTAACTTCAGCAATGTGACTATTGGGAGGATAATTTTGTTGCTGTTTTTGTTAAATAGCTGAGAATCCAAAATAGTTGTTTATGTTCCGATACCATAGGTTTTTCTTGTGAAATGAATATACATTTAATTTATATTTCTGCTAACAGGTTCCCTTTGCAGTTGGAAAATGGGCAAGCTATGGAGTGTACAGTAGCTCAGTATTTTAAGCAGAAGTACAGTCTGCAACTGAAATACCCTCACCTTCCATGCCTCCAAGTAGGGCAGGAGCAAAAACATACCTATCTACCCCTTGAGGTAAACACTTAGGTGGTTCTGTTCCTCAGTTCTGTTCTGCTGCATCAGGCTTGTTCACTCTATCTTTTTCATTCCAGGTGTGTAATATAGTTGCAGGACAGCGTTGTATTAAGAAACTAACAGACAATCAGACATCAACCATGATCAAAGCAACAGCACGATCTGCACCTGACAGGCAGGAAGAAATTAGCAGGCTAGTGAGTAACTCCTTGAATATATTAAATTACCGTTAAGATGGAATAAAATGGTGGCTGGAACACACTTATCACTGTAGGATCTTTTCATGCATGAACTTTGCAAATCTCTTTCCTGGGACCCAACGCCATTACTCGCCACTGGATTTATGGGGTTATGGTGCACCCAGAATATGGTGTATCCAAGACATAGAAGATAGGATAATAAACTCAATTCCACTGCTCCTTTTGCAGCAGTCCACATAATTCACAGATAACTACAATGAAAGATAGCAGCAACCGAGTAACAAAGGCAGACAGTGGACTGAGCTACACTTACTCAAATGAAATATTCACAAGAGCTGTTGTGTCTATATTTAAGAAATGTTGTCTGAATCTCCAGGTCAAGAGTAACAGTATGGTTGGTGGACCTGATCCATATCTGAAGGAGTTTGGTATTGTTGTCCATAATGAAATGACAGAATTGACAGGCAGAGTATTACCTGCACCAATGCTGCAGTATGGAGGTAGGGTAAGTACTTCATAATTTTCATCCAATCTAGATTATACAACAAACCTCATATAGGAGCTAATGCATACTTTTAATGCAGTAATTAATCTGTCAACTGATTAAAATTTGAGGCTGAAAATATAGTTGATCGTGGAAATGCAATGGAAAGGGGTTTGCCTGTGCATTAGTTTATACTCTTGTCAAAGAACAGTGGTTTCTGTTTGATTTTTTTTTTTAGAACAAGACTGTTGCTACCCCAAATCAGGGTGTCTGGGATATGAGAGGAAAACAGTTCTATGCTGGGATTGAAATTAAAGTCTGGGCTGTTGCCTGCTTTGCACCTCAGAAACAATGTCGGGAAGATTTGTTGAAGTAAGTAGTTGTTTTTAGAAGAAGATTATGTTTACTTGTTTAAACTGATGTTTGGAAAGCGTTGGATGGTGTATCTTTTTATATATATGTTGTGATCAACAAGATGAGGGTACACAAAGCAATTGCTTTTCTTCACTTTCTGCTTTCCCCATTCCGATACCTCCAAGATCTGGTATTTATTTTTTATGATGTATATCCTGCCTTTATTATTTTTACAAATGACTCAACGCGATGAACATAGCCAACATACCTGCCTCCTATTTTCCCCACAACAGCAGCTTTTTGAGGTGAGTTGGACTTCAAGATCATCTGATACCTTCTTTATTATAAGCACAATTCTCAGCCAATATAATTGAAATATAATGCAATGGAAAGTAATTATGACATTTTAATTTGGGATTATTGTAATTGGAATAATTGCTTACTATAATTGGAAATTTCAGAATGATAACCTAAAAAGTACACAAATAACTGTGATCGCTTTACCCAGTATTAACACTTGCAGTCCAGAGTAATTCGTTGTGTTCATTTTCTGATGTCCAGAGTTACATTGACAGTATTCAAGGAAATTTAGTTTAACCCTATGTTTTTCAAACCTAGCAATTTTAAAATATGTTGTCTTCAGTTCCCAGAATTCCATAGTTGTACTGGCTGAGAAATTTTGAGAGTTGAAGTCCACTCATTTTAAAGTTGCCAAGATTCAAAAAATACTGATCTGACTTAAGGATTGAGATACCTGTTTCGTAAGAATCAATCCAATTCTTTTATCAAAACCATTTCAGGTGGAATAAAAGGGATAACCTGCACAAAGTTAGACTTGTGCTAATCCTCTCTATGAATTATTCTGTGTTTCTAGGAGTTTTACGGATCAGCTGCGCAAGATCTCTAAGGATGCGGGGATGCCAATCCAGGGCCAGCCATGCTTCTGTAAATACGCACAAGGCGCAGACAGTGTGGAGCCCATGTTCAAACATTTGAAATTGACTTATGTAGGCCTGCAGCTAATTGTAGTGATTCTTCCAGGAAAGACACCCGTCTATGGTAAGGGACCATTTGCGCAAATGCATAATATAATTATCACATTGAATGAATGTGCAAATATACTTTGGTGCTTGTTGTAGTTGTTGTTGTAATGATCCTGTGCAAACTCTTTAAAATAAAAAAAACCCCAAATATTAAATTATCTAAGTCATCAGATTGAATTACTCGAATGGGATGGGGAGTAGGAGCTGGGAGAATATTTTTAAAAACTTCTGGGTTCTAAAAAAAACAACTTTTTCTTCACAGCTGAAGTTAAACGAGTTGGGGATACCCTCCTGGGCATGGCAACTCAGTGTGTTCAGGTGAAAAATGTGGTGAAAACATCTCCCCAAACTCTGTCCAATCTTTGTCTGAAGATCAATGCAAAACTTGGTGGAATAAACAATGTCCTTGTACCACATCAAAGGTCAGCTTAACCCTTGGTTATTCTTCATGAAAAGCATAGGGCTGAGTTTTATCGAGAAACAGAATGATGAAAACACTCAAAATGAAAATCCTTGCATTGAGAATGTTGTCATTTACCTAATTTAAATTGTTCTAAAGTTTTAATTAGTTATAGAAATGAAAACCTATCATGCATTTAGATTTTGTCTGTAGTTTTTTTCCCTTTTTTCATTCACATGTTCACTTCTGCTATGATACTTTGTACTAGATAATTATCCAGATAAAAGCCTTTATAATAATCCCCACATTAAAAAGTGAGGCTACCTGACAGTCCAGTGTAGAGTTTCCACTTGCCCTTATACAGATTTTATCTTTCTTTATGCAATTGTTGTTTTATACTAATAAATTCTTTAGATTTCTTGTTCACTGGGCTGACCTGAATTTTTTTAATTCAAAGAAGGGACAAAAGTTCATTGAATTCTCCTTTTTAACCCATAGCAAAGCAGGAATTAATTGAGGATTAAGGTTAATTGTTTGATGCAACAGGGAGAATGACATCAGGGTATATTTATTGTTTGTCCTCTGGCTGAGGTGGGATATGTTAGCTATCGAATAGGTAGAATATTGAGTTGCATAATGCAGAAATAAGCACTAAAGCACCTGAAGAATAGCTTGGAAAAAATAAAATTAATAATTAAAACTGTATAGATAATTTTTTAAAAGGAGGGTTTTTTTTTGCTGGTTCCTAGTTAAGAAAATGCCTTTTTCCCCCCAATTCCCCAGGCCCTCAGTATTCCAGCAACCTGTTATTTTTCTGGGAGCAGATGTCACTCACCCACCTGCTGGAGATGGGAAGAAACCTTCCATTGCTGCTGTAGTAGGAAGCATGGATGGCCACCCCAGCCGCTACTGCGCTACTGTGCGTGTGCAAACATCCCGTCAAGAAACATCACAAGAACTACTGTACAGTCAGGAAGTGATTCAAGACCTGACCAATATGGTGCGAGAACTGTTGATCCAGTTTTACAAATCCACTCGCTTCAAGCCCACGCGGATCATTTACTACAGGGGAGGAGTATCTGAAGGGCAAATGAAACAGGTATTGGTCTAGTAATTCATCCTCTGATTGAGGCCCCCCAAGAAAATCCATTCCTTTGCCTGAAAAGAGGTTTATGCCGAGAATGCACTCAACGAAAACATTCACCCCATTTTCAGAGTATAAGACGCACCTTTTCTCCCCTAAAAGAAGCTGATAATTTGGGTGTGACTTATGCTCTGAGTGTAGCTTTTTCAAAGCCTTTTTTTCCATCCCTAATGATCTTCCCTGCTGTTACTGGCTTTCAGGCTTTTTCATTGCTAATCTCTCTGAAGAAGGTTTTTTCCCCCTGCCCTAAATCTTTGCAGGCTTTTTTTTTTCATTGCTGCTCACTCTGAAGAAGGTTTTTTAAAGTCCTAACCAGGGGATAAAATAACGTGCTGAAGCTGAGCAGACTAAGGACGCTAGCCAGATTAATACCTGGTAGGCAGATTTCCCCCACTATTTTCATCCCCAAAAACTAAGGTGCGTCTTATACTCCAGGGTGTCTTATATGAAAAATACGGTAATCATCCAGTTTGAAACGATTCTTGAGATTCCGAGATTCCTGCGTGCATCACTTATTAGCTTTCTTGCTACACAGAAACCTGGTAATGATTGCAAACACTGTAATTATCCTACTAATAAACAATAAGCTATGATGGTCATGCTAGTGTTACAATGTCTGAAACCATTTAATTTTAGATGATAAACCATCATTATATTAATCTGTAAAGAGTGACTCTGGTTGACTGCATTTTGGATGCTCATATTTATGGCCCTTTGCAGAACTATTGTGGAAACATAACCAAGATATATGATTTTTTTTATTGAAAGACGTTTGCTTCCAGTTTCTGGTAAAATAAAATAAAACGCTCTATAGCAGTGATGGCGAACCTTTTTTTTCCTCGGGTGCCGAAAGAGAGTGTGTGTGCATTATCTTGCATGTGCGAGTGTCCAACCCCATAATTTAATGCCTGGGAAGGGAGAAAACAGCTTCCCCTGCCCCCAGAGGCCCTCTGCAGGCCAGAAATGGCCTGTTTCCCAACTTCTGGTAGGCCCAGTAGGCTCCAGGTTTTGCCCTCCCCAGGCTCCAAAGGCTTCCCTGGTGCCAGGGGAGGGTAAAAAGGTCCTCCCCCATCCCTTTCTGGAAGCCAAAAATGCCCTCCCGGAGCCTCTGTGTGAGCCAAACTTCAGCTGTGAGTTGGAGCTGAGCTAGGGCAATGGTGTGTGTGACAGCAGATGCGGCTCCATGTGCCACCTATGGCACCCATGCCATAGGTTCGCCATCACTGCCCTATACTGATCAGTGGATTTGCTTAGTGACTACTTAATACTCATGGTGGTCACTTAACTGCCACAAAAAAGGTAAATCACAGTCCCTTTGATGACTGGCATAATGACCATCACAATTTATTGCCATAATAGTGGGCTATTATGATATGTACCCTGTTTTTCCCAAAATAATAAGCCCAATTAGGCTTTTGGGTGCATGGCAGTAAGGCCAAGCACTTAATTTCAGGGTTAAAAAAAATAAGACTCATCTTATTTTGGGGGAAATGTGGTATGCTGTATGTCAGTGATGCATCCTGATCCTAAATTAAATTCGTGTCTAATCCCATAGCACTATGCATATAAGCAGTTTTCTAAATGTACTTGTCTATTTCCTTCATGGCAAGTTTGCAAAATGGTATTTTACCTTGAAAGTTTTCATGAACTTGCTTGATCTACTCAGCAACCAGAAATTGGCTTGGATTCATACCTGTTCTTACTTTATAGTACAACAGCTTCAGTGGGATTTCATGAATTGAGTTGATTTCGACTTGTAACACTTCTAGGTAGCTTGGCCTGAGCTTATTGCAATCCGGAAGGCCTGTATCAGTTTAGAAGAAGACTACAGGCCGGGGATCACCTACATTGTCGTGCAGAAAAGGCATCACACAAGACTCTTTTGTGCAGACAAAACTGAACGGGTAGGTAACTGCAGAGGGAACATAAAGCCACCCTATTCAATTCTGCAGCTTTCAGGAGAGGCCTGGTGGCTTTTCTTGGAAAAGTGCCTGGGTGGGGGAAGTATGGTGCAAATGAATTTTTATAAGGCTAGACACTGATGGGATTTTTTGTGGTGGTGGTGGTGGTGAATAGGTTGACACATTTTGAATCAATAACTAGAGGTATAACAAGCAGGAAGAGGGAGATTGTGATCCCCTTATATAGAGCGCTGGTGAGACCACATTTGGAATACTGTGTTCAGTTCTGGAGACCTCACCTACAAAAAGATATTGACAAAATTGAACGGGTCCAAAGACGGGCTACAAGAATGATGGAAGGTCTTAAGTATAAAACGTATCAGGAAAGACTTAATGAACTCAATCTGTATAGTCTGGAGCAGTGTTTCCCAACCTTTTTTGAGCCGCGGCACATTATTCATATTTTCAAAATCTCGGGGAACACTGAAAGGGGGGCGGGGCGGGGCGGGGGGGAGGGCTAAAGAAAAGTTTGGACCAAAAAACTCTCTCTCTTCCTACCTTTCGCTCTATTTCTCCCTCTTTCTCTTTTCCTTCCTTCCCTTCTTTCTCTCTCTCCATCCCTCTTTCTTTCTTTCTCTCTTTTTTGCTCTCTTTCTCTCTCCCTCCTTCCCTTCCTCTATGTCTTTCTCTCTCCTTTGCTCTCTCTCTCTGTCTCTCTTGCTATCTCTTTCTTGCTTTTCTCTCTCTCTTGCTCTCTCTCTCTCTTTCACTGTCTTGCTATATGTCTCTTTCTTTCTCTTTGCCTCTCTTGCTATCTCTCTTTCTTTCTCTTTCTCTCTTTCTTTCTCTCTCTCTGTCTCTCTTGCTATGTCTCTCTTTCTCTTTCTCTCTCTCTCTGTGCCTCTCTTGCTAAGTCTCTCTTTTTCTCTTGCTATGTCTCTCTTTCTTTTTCTCTCTCTCTGCCTCTCTTGCTATGTCTCTCTTTCTCTGCCTCTCTTTCTTGCTCTGTCTCTCTCTCTCTGCCTCTCTTGCTATGTCTCTCTTTCTCTCTCTCTTTCTCTGCCTCTCTTTCTTGCTCTGTCTCTTTCTCTGCCTCTCTTGCTATGTCTCTCTTTCTCTCTCTCTTTCTCTGCCTCTCTTTCTTGCTCTGTCTCTTTCTCTGCCTCTCTTGCTATGTCTCTCTTTCTCTCTCTCTCTGCCTCTCTTATATGTCTCTCTTTCTTTCTCTCTCTCTCTCTCAGCTGACTGCAAGCGGGAGCCCTGACGGCGGCAGCTGGACGTGCTGCTGGACACCGTATATGCCAGGCCCGCAGCGCCAGCATGTACGACGTCTAGCAGCACGTCCAACCGCCACCGTCAGGGCTCCCGCTTGCAGTCAGCTGAGAGAGAGAGAGAGAGCGCTCCCTCTCGCCGCCGCCATCTCCCCACGACTGCCTGCGGCCACTGCGGCCGCCCCCGCCCCCCGCTCCCATCGCCAGTGCCCTCCCGCCGGGCCACAAAGGAAACTTGCCGTCGACGCAGGAGAAGCTCCAGCTGGGCGGGGCGCTGCCGGTACTTCCGTCTTGGGGCTCCCGCTCGCAGCTGTCAACCGGCTCCTGCTCGATGCCGCGGTTTTCGGCGCTCTCCTGCTGGGTCCCAAAGAAGGAAGGCGGGGAAAAGGCGCGAAGAATAAAGCTCTCCTTCTTCCTGCCTTCCTTCTTTGGCGCCCAGCAGGAGAGCGCCGAAAACCGCGGCATCGAGCAGGAGGCGGGGGACAGCTGCGAGCGGGAGCCCCAGGACGGAAGTACCGGCAGCACCCCGCCCAGCTGGAGCTTAGCGGCACACCTGGCCATGTCTCGCGGCACACCGGTGTGCCGCGGCACACCGGTTGGGAAACGCTGGTCTGGAGGACAGAAGGGAAAGTGGGGACATGATCGAAACATTTAAATATGTCAAAGGGTTAAATAAGGTCCAGGAGGGAAGTGTTTTTAATAGGAAAGTGAACACAACAAGGGGGCACAATCTGAAGTTAGTTGGGGGAAAGATCAAAGGCAACATGAGTAAATATTATTTTACTGAAAGAGTAGTAGATCCTTGGAACAAACTTCCAGCAGACGTGGTTGGTAAATCCACAGTAACTGAATTTAAACATGCCTGGGATAAACATATACCCATTGTAAGATAAAATACAGGAAATAGTATAAGGGCAGACTAGATGGACCATGAGGTCTTTTTCTGTCGTCAGTCTTCTATGTTTCTATGTATAACAATTCAAAGTTGAGACTAACTGTTCAGTTGTCATACTGCCACAAGAAGCTAAACCCTAGCTGAAAATGTTGGGACATATTTGTAGGCATCCCTCAGCACTCTAATGATTCCTAAGAGAATCAAATGCATGAGATCCAGGTAGGTCAGGTTCATTCCATCCTGCTTATTACTGGAGAACTTTCAGTTCATCATATTTCTCCATTTCAAGTTGCAACAGCTGTTCCAACCTTAATGAACCGAAACGAATATTTCAAATTTAAATCCAGAAATATTTTGTGTATTTCTGCTTGTCAAGTCATACATGCTCTTCTCCTGGCTGCCCATTTCTTTCACAAAATTCAAAATGACAATCATAGGGCAATGGCATTTGGATAATGTGAAAATATTCCCAGTTGGACGTTACTTTATGTATATCTGAATCTGGCTGACTTCAGCAAACTGAAAAGTTCATCCTTAGAGGAAATTGTCCAGTTGCTCGTTGAATCATGATCCTTAATCTTTAGTAGTAGAGTAGTGGTAAGATTCAAGTGTACTGTACAGATTGATCGATTGAGTTACTGTCAAAGAAAATATAATGATGAATTCTGCGTGTTTTGTTTACATGGATGCTGCACACTTAAGCGTTATGGCTGTGTTATCTCCAATAGGTGGGGAAAAGTGGAAATGTCCCAGCAGGCACTACTGTGGATAGCACCATCACCCACCCGTCTGAATTCGACTTTTACCTCTGTAGCCATGCAGGAATCCAGGTAATCATAATGTAGCCAGCAGTTATTCTGTAGCAAGGGTCCCCAAACGTGGCAACTTTAAGACTTGTGGACTTCAACTCCCAGAATTCTCCATAAGTCCACAAATCTTAAAAGTTGCCACGTTTGAAGACCTCTGCTCTGTAGTATTTTGTGGTTTGTGCATGGATGAAACCAGCCTTGTATATATGTTCTGTCGGGCTCTCTGGAAGAATCCTCCCAAAAATTCACAGGTACAAATTTCAGACACACACACGTTTGAAAATTCAAAACAGTGTTCTTTATAATGAAAATTCACTTAAACCAAGCCCTCTTTTTGTATAGCAAAGAGCACTCGTCTCCAAACAAACTGGTAATTTGTACAAGTCCCTTATCAGTTCTGTGATACTTATCTTGCAGCTGTGAGGCAATTCACAGTCCTTCTTCTTTCACAAAGTGAAGCACACTTTGCTCTGGTTTAGTTTCAAAGTGGGGAAAAATCAGCACACAAAGATCAAAGTCAGCAAAGCAGTCATGAAACACAACGATCAGATAATCCTCCACAATGGCTAAACCCACAGGCTGCTATTTATAGCAGCCTCACTGATTACCACAGCCCCACCCAACCACAGGTGGCCTCATTTTCTTTGATAATAATCTCTCAGTTGTTGCTGCCTATGCATCGCTCTCCGCATGCGTGGCTGTATCGTTAACTCTTGTTCTGAATCCAAGGAGGAGAGAGATAATTGATCTCCTTCTGAGCTGTCTGCCACACTCTCCTCCTCCCTGTCACTCATGTCTTCTTGGTCAGAGGAGCCTTCATCAGCAGATTCCACCGGGGGCAAAACAGGCCTGCAGCATGTGGATGTCTCCCCCACGTCCACAGTCCTTGGGGCAGGAGCAGGGCCAGAGCTAACCACAACAGTATAAATGAAAGGTTAATCTTGATACTGAAATGTGGCATAAGCAGCCTGAACAGTCAGTGAAGCCTTTTCTTCTGTGTTAATGAACAGCCTTCTGCCCCAGGTTGAAGAAGCTGCTCCTTTCTTCTTCTTGCATAGAAACACTGTAAGAAAAAAGAGGAGGCTTTCTTGGAAGAGAAGGAACGAAGAAGATTCGACTTCTTTGTTCTGAGGTTACTGCCTGCCTCTTGTGCGTATGTCTGTCTTTAGGGAATTTCAGTGGTGGATTGACTAGACTTCTCTCATTTCAGGGAACCAGCCGTCCTTCCCACTATCAAGTCTTGTGGGATGACAACTGCTTCACCGCAGATGAATTGCAGCTACTGACATACCAGCTGTGTCACACTTACGTTCGATGCACACGGTCTGTCTCAATCCCTGCGCCTGCATATTATGCCAGGCTAGTGGCATTTAGAGCAAGATACCATCTTGTAGACAAAGACCATGACAGGTGAGCAAATTTGGGAATAGAACCTTCAAGGATTTAGTGTACTCAGAGTCTAGGACTGCAATCTGGGTGAGTGGTAAATGATATACCGATCTGCCCTTCCATTATGGATTTGATCTAAATGCAAAGCTCCTTCCCTTTAACAATTCTAATTTCTCAGGGAAGTTTTAAAAAAAATTGGTGGCATTAGTTGTTAGTTGCTGCACAGGCAATATTTTATTGAACAAATTGCAACATCCTGCCTTCTAATTGTAGATTCCATTTAATTGGCTGGAAAAATTAGATAATGTATTTATCAATATAATTACTCCAAACAAAAATCTGCAGACTCTGCAGATAGTTAGTTTTGCTAATCCGTTATGCTTAAGATAATTCAAACTTCTATTCTTCCCAACGTTTTGAATATTTCAGAAGAAAGTACTGTTTAGAGAATAGTTGCCTGAATCTCATGTAAGAGAGGCCAAGAGTTCATTTTTAACCTTGTTTGTACAAGTAGTCCTTGACTTAGAACCATCATAGAGCCTGCCTATTATGATTGTAAGTCGTGACAATTGTCAAATGGTTCAGTCATGTGACCTATTTGCAACATTTTTTGCAGAAGTCACTAAAAGGGTTTTTTTTGCTAAAAACTGAAGGTAAATGCTTTTTTCCATCAAAGAAAAGCTATAAAACATGACTCTGAGATGCTACAGCCAGCCATATACTACCAGTTTGGTGTGTATATATCTCTCTCCAGTGAAGGGTTACCAAAATTTTTACTACCACACTGTGGCCATGGCTTATGCAGGATGCCCTGCATTTTCTTTCAACATCTTTCAGTGCAAATTGGGTACTCTGGGGTGGATCACCACATCCTCCCTGTCCAGGTAGCAGCCCACCTCTGTATATCTCCCTTCCCTGGTACAAGCTGATACAGGAGACGAGCCTGTAGTCTAATGGCTAAGGTCTCTTCCTTACAAGGCAGAGGCTCCAGATTCAAATCCCAGTAAGGGTGTGGCTACCTGATGAAGGCAAATAAGCCTGAAATAGATCTATAGTAGTCTCCCTAGCACCCAAAATTCATTTATGGGACTCGGGGTGACCCTTGGAACTTTGAATCTGGTCATAAGTAGCCCCAAGATAGTTTTCTTTTAACTTCATAAGTCGGGGGCTACCAGTATATTGTTGTAATGTGAATAGAAACCACCCCTGCCCAATACTTAGAAGTGGCTTTTCTTGTTGAAACAGTGGCAACCTGCAAAGGTGGGGATGTAGTTGAGGAGCATGGCCTCAGTGGGATTATGTGTTAAATCCTTCTACCTTCTTTTTCAGTGCTGAAGGCAGCCACGTGTCAGGACAAAGCAATGGCCGTGATCCTCAAGCACTAGCCAAGGCAGTCCAGATCCATCACGACACCCAGCACACCATGTATTTTGCCTGAGAAGACTCTGCAGCCACGGGGCAGGAGCGGCCTCGTTGGTCAGGCCAGCAACCATTAATTGTCAGGGCTCGTTTTTTAAATCCAGGCTGCCCTCCACCAGCAGCTTGGGACAGTCGCACTGAATTGATACCTGCCGCCAACATCTCGCGCAGGCACAATGGAGCCATTTTTATTTTTGTTTCTTTCTGCAAACAGAAATTTCATAAACAGTCTTTGCATTGGACTGAATTTTTTACCTCAAAACGCAAAAGGCTAATCCTCTTAAAAAAAAGTTTTTAAAGGACTTGGCACGAAAGGTTTTTATTGAAATATTTTGCTAATCAATTAATTTACATTACCTCTTCATCCCATGTTAAGCTTGTCAAGAAAATGAATTCCTGCTGGGCTTTTGACATACTACTTAGTGAGTCTCCAGGTATGGCAAAACAGGATTCTGCTGTTTGTTTGTTTTTTCCCCCTGTCTGGAACCATATAGACTTGATCAATGAATTTTTGGTGTAAAACACCTTTCAACAAACATGACTTTTCAGAGGTATGGCTGTTCCTTTGATTTTGTTTTTTAATTTTTCGCTTTGTCAAATTTTGCTAGTTCCCTTTTTGTATATCTCTGCAGTCCTGGGCTGCAAAGCCATTGCACTATAACTGCGAATTCAGCTTGGTGGTACTTCTTCTGTGAATGCGTAACGTTAGCAGAGAAAAAAAATCCCCTTTGGCAGTTCGAATACAATTATTATAATAATTATTCTTATGGTTACAACTGCCATCTTTTGATTCAATATGCTGAACTGCTCCCCCTTCTAAAAATAGGTAACCAGGTTCTGAACAATTAGTTTTTAGTATTTTTCAAACATCACAAAAAGTGCCCATTTTATGCTGCTATGTTTGACAAATTAAAGTCATTTTTAATACTCTTTTTCATAGAAGGTTTTAACTTTGGCAATAATTTTTTTTAAATAACCCGGCAGTAGTTTTTCTAGTCAGAATCCATTCTTGGGTAGATTGACTTATCTTTGCTGAAGAGAAAATTAATTACTAGAAATGGATCAGAAGAGGCCCCCTTCATGCTTTTTACAAATGATTATTTTTAACTCTTTTATAGTCACCATTGGTCTGTCTACCCCTTTTTATAAGCTTGGAAAGTGGGTGTTGTGTTTCAGAAAAAAAAAAAAAAGGCTTTGCCAATTTGTACAGTTGTGTATAGTGTGACAGTAGCAATCAAAGACTTTTACCAGCAATTTAAATCCTGTTTCCTTTGACGATTTAGGTTCCTTGCATGTACAGCGACACTCAGTAGCATGTGTGGAGTGTGAATTGTAATGTTGATCTTGAACTTTTTTATATTAGGGTTCTTATTTTGCTCTGTTCTCTTCCACTGAAACATGTTAATACCAAAAGTAGGATGGGAGGGGGTTGTGCAGACAGTAATAGTGTTGTGTTGAGACTAGCTTGTGAGTGTTAGCACACAATGCTTTAAATTGCTAGTTTTTGACGGAGTTGATGTGGCCACCACTGCGGAAGACGGATTTGGCCAATAATTGCACTCTAGATTTCTAATCAAAGGGGTGATATCACAGAGTCTTGTGACATTGTGACTTTTCAAATCCGGACTTTCAAGTGGGTGATAGGATACACCATTTAGATTGTCCTTCGGTCGGTTGAAATAGAGCTTCTAATAACTTGGAAACGTGTACATTTCCAAGAACATTATTCAGTTGTGTCAGAGTACACTGAAGTTAGTCTTCAAAAAACAAAAAAAAAGTTTTATATGTTTCTTCCAGAGCCGCGTGGTGTGTGTGTGGATGTCTGTGGGAAAGGGCATATGCGGTGTTTGTCCCCATTCAGAAAAAGAAGTGAAGCAACTTAGTTCTGACGTCCAGAATTGAGATATTAGATTGCTTAAGTCTAGGTAAGGGTTGTTGTTGTTTTTTAAACTATTCCTTGAGAATACCTCACTTGGATAATCAATATCAGGATACACAGGGAGGGGAGAGTGGGCACTGCTTTAGTTTGTCTGCTGCTTTTCTTTTCTTTTCATGTTCAGGGAGAAATTTAAGAAGAATTTAACTCCTGCTGACCCAAACAAACGGAGAACTGAGGCACCTTGAAAAGAGTTTAAGCACCTGTTTTAGTGTGTAGCATTTTTTTTTATTGCACTAGGTAAGGACATGGTTTGAGAGAAAGAGAAGAAAAGTGGGTATCTGTACCTTCTGGGTACACTGGCAGCTGCCCAGGCACCTACTACAGGTGGGGAAAAGTAGCCACCTGTCTACAGGGGAGATCCTCTTCCAAATCCCAGCCAGGCAGAATAAAAAACCGGGCTTTCTAAAAGGTTTGTATACCTTCAGCAACCAAATCTACTTTTACTCCCACGTCTTGATCAAATAGGGCTGGAGGAGAGGACTTAAACCTCTCATCCTATCAATTGCCAGCAAAGGCAGATTTTGGAAGCTAGGTGGGATTCCCTATTGCTACCCAAATAGTAACAAAGAAAAAAAAGCAGTTGGATGGAAACATGCATTTTAAAGGGCTCAGTTGATTTTAAGTTGTAGTTGGGCCCAAACTGTGAAGACAGGAAGCTTAATGGATCTGGGAAGACTTTTTTTCTGATTGGCTTATTAGGAAATGAGACTGTATAAAGTGTATAAGCTATATGAAATGGTTCTTTTAAAAAATTCTTATCATAGGGGGGGGGGGAAAGATTTTGATCATACTTTTCATGTGTATTACAGCCCACAACCCACATTGGTCTTTTGAAATCATCTGTATTTCAGAGTGATATCGAAGCAGGATTCTTTTTTTAAGCTGATCATCATCAGAATGAATTTTATCAAGCCCAAAAAATGTTGATGAGAAAACTTTCTTGCCAACTTTTGCACTTTCTTGGAATTTTTCCTGATTTCCACCCCTTCTTCCTTCTTGTCTCTGTTGAAAATTTTCCTGTGCAAAAAAAAAATGTTCAGTCATCTCTTACTTGCTGAATGGTCCAGTGATGTCATTTGGGTATGTTTCAGACCTGAAAAACTCGTATCAAAGCAGACAGCGATGGAAGGTCTTCAAACTAATAAAGCAGGGGTCCCCAAGCTTAGCAACTTTAAGACTTGTGGACTTCTTTTGGACAGAATTCTGGGACTTGAGGTCCACAAGCCTTAAAAGTTGCCAAATTTGAAGACCTCTGTAATAAAGGGAAGGTCTTGCTGATCTTTGGGAGACCTTTTTGACTCATTGGGACTGCCCCTTCCCCTGGGGATGAACTGAATGGTTATGCATGTGTCAATCAATGGGAAGATGTGCATTTTCTAGCTATAGTTCTTAAAGGTTTTGTTTGGTTGGGGTTTTTAATGTGGTTTTCTTTCCTTTTGACCAGTCTTCTCCAACTCTGTTGTCTTTGATCGTTTTGGGCTACAACCAGAGGTGGGCGGCTAAGGTGGAACGCTGATGTGTGCTCGCCCCATGGCTCTGAGTGCTAGCGGAGTCCAGCACAATTCTGCTACTGTACCTGGGCAGGTAGTGAAATCACGTGCGGAGACGCAGGTGCGCCACAGGCAGGTGCAGTACCATAATTGCGCTGGGCTCCGCTAGCACTCAGCCACGGGGCGAGCACCCATCACTGTTCCACCTTAACAGCCCACTTCTGTCTACAACTTCCAGAATTTCAACTTGGTTGGAGACTCTTGGTGTATATTAAGCCTGCTGGCTCCTTTTTTCCCCCCCCCCCCTTGCTGTTATGTCATGGGAGATTTTCAAATGTAGCAAATCTGAACTGTGGGCTGGAGGGGAATGGGCTAATAATGTGGGCAGTAGTTCTTGGTGTTTATAGGCAAATGTGGTTCCTTCTGTAAGTCTTCTGCCTTTTTTTCAAAAAAAAAATAAATTGAGCACTTTTATTCCAAAGAGGCTCTAAAAAGCTTTTGCTCTGTAACAGAGAGTCTTTCTTACTTCTGTGACTTCTGGGCATTTTAAGAAGGGCATCCAAGGAGACTTCAAAATCAGATGCAGAAGATGTTCCACGTTTCTTTGATCCAGAGAAGTCGTCTTCTCCTGCGGCCCAATATCAAGGATCTTTGCATGGTGGGGAAAAGGGCGCATGACTCTTCTCACGACAGGTCACCCAACCTCCCATCAGTTCTTCCCACTCCTGCCAAGAAAACTACCTTTGTTGATAATGCTGTGGGTCCTTTTTCCCCCTTCTTGCTCGATGGCAAGGCCGTTCCTCTGTTTTCATTTTCGTAAAGCAGAGTTCCGAGGGCATTGTATCAATACTGTTTCAACTGCAAGGTTTTTTCCCTTGTGCAAATTGAGGAAAGATGATAAGTGGATATCAATTAAGGGTTTCTTTATACCTTGCTATTGACACTTTCATGATATTTCTATGTCTAGGGCCTGGACTTTGTACGTAAAACTTGTTGGCATATGTTCATTTTTGACTGATGTGATTTTCTTTTGTTTGTTTGTTTCTATACTGTTAGACTTGTAATGTTATAAATTGTATTTTATTAAATTGGACTGGATGTATGTCTATAGCAATACGAGGTAATTTTTCTTTCAAAGAAACTCTGGGATGGGTAGGTTAACAGGGCCTCCCTCCCCCATTGCGATATGCTGGCTGTGTATAATTGCAATGTATTTTTTTCTCTCTCTCTTTTTTTTTTTTAGCCTGCAGGGATTTTGTGTTCATGTGTCCAAAAAAATAAAGGCATTTGTTGCCAAACGTTTTTTCTTCGGTGTGCAATAAAAAAACAAACCTTGCCTTTTTATTTTCATTCTAAAACAAGTGTGCTACTGATAAGATTCATGATAGAAACAAAAGGCATGAAATGGAATTTTAAATAATATTTGGATGCCTGATTGTAAACCAGATGCTTGAGAAGTTGAAATTTGGAATATTTAAGAACCAAGTGAAATCTTGGGTATGAAGCAAAGAATGTTAAATATAAAGTAAACATGCTTGTCTCAGAAACCTTGACTTTAATGGCATTTGAATCAATATAATGTCAGTGTTTCCCAACCTTGGCAATTTGAATATATTTGGACTTCAACTCCCAGAATTCCCCAGCCACCAAATGCTGGCTGGGGAATTCTGGGAGTTGAAGTCCAGATATCTTCAAGTTGCCAAGGTTGGGAAACACTGATAACGTAACCAGAGATAATTTTTTTGTTATGGCTAACTTAAAAAAGTTATCAACTATGGGACCTTGGCATTGCAGTCAAAGTAAACTCTAAGCAGAATTTACTGAAGAAGGCAGGTATAATAACCATTGAACCCTTCTCTAGTTCATGATGTGTATGTAACTGGATGATACATTTATTTTGTATTATACAGTATTTTACATTAACATACTACATCTCTCCAGAGAGAAAACCTATGTTGTTTGTTTGTTTGTTTATTTATTAGATTTGTATGCCGCCCCTCTCCGTAGACTCGGGGCGGTTAACAACAATAATGAAACAATATGTAACAAATCTAATATTTAAAATAATTTTTAAAACCCTTATTTAAAAAACCAAACATACACACAAGCATACCCTACATAAATTGTATAGGCCCAGGGGTAAGGGAACATCTCAGTTCCCCCATGCCTGACGACAAAGGTGGGTTTTAAGGAGCTTACGAAAGCTTACCTTCATCAACAGAAATAGTCAACCAGTCTGATGATGAAGTACATGGCCCAGCGGTGAAATCTACTTACCTTTCCTACTGGTTTGGAAGTGCACGTGCCACCATTGTACATGCAAAAAAAGAAAATGGCGACGCCCAGGCAGTTGGGCGGAGTTTCTTGATGCTGCCGCTACCGGTTCTCCAAACCATAGGCGGTTGCCACTACTACTACGCTCAAACCGGTAGCATTTCACCCCTGACGTGTCCTTTTTAAGTGTGCTTAAATACGAGTTTTGCGCCTCCCTCTAGTAATATTAAATTTTAGATCATAATGAGAAATTGCAGTAGCTTGATAACTCACAAAATGAAATCCTTCTTTACACAGTGCAAAATATTATATAAGTATGATTCTCACCCAACCTGGATGTTTCGAGCCAAGATTTACCGTAGTTGTGACTACACCTGTTGGTTTTACCCATCAATTTTTGGCACTTGTGCTGTGCAATCTTAATGTAAAGATTAAAAGATAGCCTTCTATTCAGAGGTTACTATTTCTTGTGGTTGAGGTAACCTTGGAGAAATGCAGGTGCCCAAGTTAAAATACATGCTTGTACATTTGATTTTAAATTCTGCTTACGGCTTAATGTGAAGTAAGCTAAGTTGACTTATCTGTTAAATTGGAATTTGGCACAGAACAGCTAACTTTGTGTTTATTTGAAGTCTTTACATCCACTTCTGGGCCCATTAAAAGTGTGCCCCAAAAGTCAGAAGGGCAGCTTTGATGTGTGTTCAAAGTCCTGTCTTTATTAAAGTGCCTTGAAGCATTAAGAACAAGGCCTGGAAACTCTGACTTGTGGACTTCTCCAGCATAGGCTGGAGAATTCTGGGAGTTGAAGTCCACAAGTCTTAAAGTTGCAAAGTTTGGGGACCCCCTGTTTTACAACAACTATGATAGCCTTAGTTGTAGGGGGTTGCATCTTGGCTTCTAGTTGCATTGCGTCTACAGATGGATTTTATGATTTCCTCCATAACTGCATTCCTGATGTTGCAAGCTAGCTAGAGTCTTCAGTTCGCACCATAGAGATGTCTAAAAAATATCCTGTCAAACCACCTGAATTGGCTTCATAATTAATGCCTAGAATCATTGAGAATTGGACAGCCTACACCAGTGATGGCAAACCTTTTTTTCCCCTCGGGTGCGGAAGTGCACTATCGTGCATATGTAAATAAATAAATATGTGAGTGCCCACACTCATAATTCAATGCCTGGGAGGGCAAAAATAGCTTCCACCACCACCGGGAGGACCAGAAACAGCCTGTTTCCCAACTTCTGTTGGGCCCAGTAGGCTCATGTTTCACCCTCCCCAAGCTCCAAAGATTTCCCTGGAGCCAGGGGAGGGTAAAAACACCATCCCGGAGGCTCTCTGGAAGCCAAAAACGCCCTCCCAGAGCCTCCGTGAGAGCCAAAATCAGCTGGCCAGCACACACAAGGACACTGGAGCTGAGCTAGGGCAACGGCTCGCGTGCCAGCAGATATGGCTCTGTGTCCCATCTGTGGCACCTGTGCCATAGGTTCGCCATCACTGGCCTACATATTTGATTAACAACAAACAAACTTAGGTGCCAGCAAGGGAAACTCACTCAAAGAAATGCCTGGTAATGAACACAGAAGAAGCTGGGTGACTTCCTTGTCCTTCCCTCAGATCTCCACTAAGGGGCACCAGCGGTGAATTCCTTTGTTGGCAACAGGAAAAGAGGAGGGGGGGATCTATGGAATCTCTGCTCTACTTGCCTCAAATCAGAGAAGTCTTTAAACTTGAAGATTTGTGGACTCCAACTCCCAGAATTCTTCATCCAGCTATAATTCTATCAAAGCAGAGAGAGATGAAGATCTTCAGACTAATAGCAGGGGTCCCCAAACTTGGCAACTTTAAAACTTGTGGACTCCAACTCCCAGAATTATCCTGCCAGCTATTCTGGGAGTGGAAGTCCCACAAATCTTAAAAGTTGCCAAAATCTCTCTTGTGCGTGCGTCCCCTCACAAGAGTTTGCTTCTGCGCTTGCACATGAAGCAAAAATACGTTGGATGTGCGCATGCACATGCAAGGGAATCTAAGCTGCACCCACAGTGCACCATGCGCCACTGGTGCGCCATCCTCTATCTGGTCTGCAATCCATGGCTCTGGAGTCGCATGTGGCTCTTCCATCCCTCTGCTGCGGCTCCCTGTCGCTCAAGACATGCATCACAACCGCCAATGCATGACATCTGCCAGCATGCAATTTATTGAGCGTTTGGATCCATCCCCCCGCCCCCGGAGTTCAAAATGTTTTTGTTGCGTGCAGAAATAAAATTTTTATTTATTTTTTATTTATTTATTTGTTTGTTTATTTATTCATTTATTTTTTTATTAGATTTGTATGCCGCCCCTCTCCGTAGAGTTGGGGCGGCTAACAACAGTAATAAAACAGCATATAACAAATCTAATATTTAAAATATCTAAAAACCCTTATTAAAAAACCAAACATACACACAAACATACTATGCATAAATTGTATAGGCCTGGGGGGAAAGGAATACAGTATCTCAATTCCCCCATGCCTGACGACAGAAGTGGAGCTTATGAAAGGCGAGGAGGGTGGGGACAATTCTAATCTCTGGGGGGAGCTGGTTCCAGAGGGTCGGGGCCACCACAGAGAAGGCCCTTACCCTGCGTCCCACCAAACGACATTGTTTAGTCGACGGGACCCGGAGAAGGCCAACTCTGTGGGACCGAACTGGTCACTTGTTTTTCTCCGTAGCAGGTCATTGATTACATTAATGCAACACACTATATATATATATATATTTACACATCACATAAAGGTAAAAAACCCAATCTGTGTAGTGTCATCTTCATTTTAGATGTCAAAAAAGCGGTGGAAGGTCTTAAGCATAAAACCTATCAAGAAAGACTTCATGAACTCCATCTGCCTAGTCTGGAGGACAGAAGGGAAAGGGGGGACATGATCGAAACATTTAAATATGTGAAAGGGTTAAATAAGGTTCAGGAGGGAAGTGTTTTTAATATGAAAGTGAACACAAGAACAAGGGGACACAATCTGAGGTTAGTTGGGGGAAAGATCAAAAGCAACGTGAGAAAATATTATTTTACTGAAAGAGTAGTACAGTAGATGCTTGGAACAAACTTCCAGCAGACGTGGTTGGTAAATCCACAGTAACTGAATTTAAACATCCCTGGGATAAACATATATCCATCCTAAGATAAAATACAGGAAATAGTATAAGGGCAGACTTAGAGGTCTTTTTCTGCTGTCAACCTATGTTTCTAAGTAGTCACTAACTAGAAGGACTTTTTGGTATATGATTTTATGAACTATAGTTAAGGCAGAACTTGAAGATGGAGGGAGCCTTCCCCAGAATTCCCCAACCACCTTGGGGATTCCCCAGGAATTCTGGGAGAGGCGATTGCTGAGGCTGGAAACTCCTTTGGGCATTAAGCTCATTTGACGGTCTCGAGGTTTTAAATTTATTTGGCTCCCGGCAGCTTCCCATTCCCTAATTGTTGCTCCCTCCTGAAGGGTAGAGAGGGAGGCTGGCTGCAATCCCAGCCCAGTGCTATTGTGGGCCAAAATTTCCCTCTCCCGCCGCCCCACCGGGTTCCAATGAGCAGCCCATGTCTCATCAACACACCGTGGCCTGTACTGACTGCCAATCAGTTTCTGGTCACAATTCAAAGTGTTGGTTATGACCTATAAAGCCCTACATGGCATTGGACCAGAATACCTTCAGGACCGCCTTCTGCCACACAAATCCCAGCGACCAATAAGGTCCCACAGAGTTGGCCTTCTCCGGGTCCCGTTGACTAAACAATGTCGTCTGGCGGAACCCAGGGGAAGAGCCTTCTCTGTGGCGGCCCCGGCTCTCTGGAATCAACTCCCCCCGGAGATTAGGGCTGCCCCCACACTCCTTGCTTTTCACAAACTTCTGAAAACCCACCTATGTCACCAAGCATGGGGAAATTGACATACTCCTAGCTGTTCCATTTATGCATGGTTTGTCTGGACTGTATGATTGTTTTTATAAGGGTTTTTAACAGTTTTTAATACAAATCTAATAAATTATAATTATAATAATTGTTATACTTATAGTTATTGTTGTTGTTATTGTTATTATTATGTCAAGCACCTAGGACTGCGTGATGTAGCGGCAAATTATGTTTGCCGATCCCAGTAAAGCGGCCTTTTGCAATTGACAGATGGAGATTTTGTCAATTCCAATGGCTTTCAAATGTCCACTGAGATCCTTTGGTACTGCGCCCAGCGTGCCAAGTACCACTGGGACCACTTTCACGGGCTTATGCCAGAGTCATTGCAGCTCGATTTTTAGATTTTTAGATCTTCATATTTCACTAATTTCTCTAGCTGTTTCTCCTCTATTCTGCTGTCTCCTGGGATTGCGATGTCGATGATCCATATTTTCTTATTCCATACTTTTTTATTCATATATTATTCCATATATTATTATTATTATTATTATTATTATTATTATTATTATTATTATTATTATTATTATCATTATCATTATCATTATCATTATCATTATTATCATCATCCCACCGGCTTCGGAAGTGTGGGGTTCTTTCCCTCGTTTCTTTACCCCTTTGCTCCACTCCTCGCCTTCGCTCCCCCCGCGCCTCCCTCTTCCCCAGCCTGCGGCGCCGCTGGTTGGACGAGCTGCCGCGCAGGCGCAGTCCCGGGAATCCCGGGCTCGTCCCGAGCAGAGGCTGCGGCTTGCAGCGGCGCCCAGGTCCCGGTGCGCCTTCGGAGGACGGGGCGGGGGGGGGCCTCTCCTTCAGCCGCCTCCCTCACTCGCGCGCGCGCCTTCCTCCTCCTCCCTCCTCCCCGCTCCGGGGCGCCGCCCGCGTGGATGGGATGGAAGCGGGTCCCTCGGGAGCAGGTAGCCCGCCCGGGAAAGGGGGCAGCGTGCAGCGGGAGGCGGGGAGGGGGGCATGCAATCGGTCCGGCAGCCCGTGCAATAAATATGGGGGGGGGGGGAGGAAGAGGGGGTCTCTCCGAAGAAGCGAGAGCGAGGCCGGGCTTTTGCAAAGGCGTGTGCAGGGGGGCTTCTGGGCTTGGGGACCCCCGAGCGGGGGGGGGGGGACGCGGCCAGGGTTGCAGAGGGCGCCCGGTTGGTGGAAGAACAATGGAGGTGAAAGTGGGCTGGGGGTGAAAGTGGTTTCGGGGGGGGGCAGCGTTGGGGACGGGGCTGCAGGCGAGGCGAGGCCCGAGCTGGACGTGAGGAGGGGGCCCAGCTTTGGAGGTGGGGGGGGTCTGCTAAGTTCCAGAGGGGAGGGGTGGGGGGCAAGCAAAGGATCTGCTAACCAAGGAGGGCAGGGGGCCGGAGGACAAGAGAGAGAAAGGGATTTTGCAATGGTGGGGGGCTTACCAACTGCCCCCGGGGAGAGTGTTGGCTGATGAAGATGCTCTGGGGTCAGGATGGGGTGGAGGGGCTTGTTGGAAGCAGAGGGGTGGCTCCTGGAAGAGGGAAAACTCCCCAACTTGCATTGGGGGAAGGGGAGGGTGGGAAAAGGGGGCTTTGGAGACTGGCTGAGATTGTAGATGACTTGAGGGGGGATAAAGGGCTGGAAAAACAAGGGGGAGCGTGCAGAGACAAAATCGGGAAGGGGGGTAAAGACATTGAGATGGATGTGAAGAGGTGGGGAAGGGGAGCAGGAATCCGAAATGAGTCTGGGGTCTGGGGGAAACCTGCTTGAGCTCTCTGTGGAAAGGCTTGGGGTCAGCCAGGGGGGTGGCTTGGCCTTTTGGAGGAGACACTCTTGAAGCCTTAGACTTGGGAGGGGGTGGAGGGGGGGAAAGGCAGAGGGGGGCTACTAAGGTGGAACAGTGGCGTGTGCGCGCCCACCATGGCTCTGAATACTAGCGGAGTCCAGCGTAATTCTGCTACCGCACCTGGGCAGGGAGCGAAATCACGCTCGGACACGCAGATGCGCACCTGCGTGTCCGAGCGTGATTTCGCTCCCTGCCCAGGTGCGCTAGCAGAATTGCGCTGGAGTCCACTAGCACTCAGAGCCAGGAGGGGCGAGCACACCGTTCCACCTTAGCAGCCCACCTCTGAGAAAAGGAATGTGTAGTGTCGCCTCTGAGTACCAGGCTTAGAAGGTGGGCTCCAACCCAGGCACAGCCAGAGAGAGGAGACTGTGGACCAGCTCGGATGAGGAGGAGAAGTCTTGGTTGGTTGAAGAGCGTCAACAGCGCTTAAACGGGACACCTTGTTAACTCAGTGGTCCTTCCGGCTGGGTGGAATGAAAAAAGAATGTCCCCAGTTTTTGAGGGGACGGAGTGGTGACTCTTTTTGCAGGTCCCACCAGTGGGGGGCAGCCCACTTTGCGGGGCCGCCCCCCACTTCCCGCCAGCACTGGGTGGGCAAAGTTGGCTCTTCCGTGACTTGTGGACTTGAATTCCCAGGATTCCAGAGCCAATCATGCTAGCTCAGGAATTCTGGGAGTTGAAGTCCATATGTCGTAGAAGAGCCAACTTTGCCTACCCCTGGGGTGGTCCATCTCAGGTCTCTTCTCACCTCCCATCTGCCACTGGGTCACAAAGGACCAGGCCCTTAACCAAATGGACTTGGCATTCAACAGAACCCACCGAAGCTTCCAAGCTAGAATGAAATTTATTAGGGAGGGTGAATCCAGCCCGAGTAGCTCAAAACCCTTCCTGTGTTTGCGTTCATACAGCAGTTCAGTGTGTTGGGACCCAGCGAATCAATGTACAGTCTAGTAAGTTGGGGGCACCACTTTTACTGAAACTAATGCCCCCCTCCCCAAAATCTGGAATAAGGTTGAGACTGTAAACCATCAACTTGGGAAGTCTTCTTACTTCCAAAACATCAGCAGGTACATGATGAACAAGCAGTGATTGGATAAGTGAGAAGACAGATAGAGCGGCTCATTTTTGGAGGGTCTCTCTGAATGGAGAAGCAGGTGTTTGAAAGGAAGGAGGTACCAGGGCTCCTTGGGGAAATATCAGAGAGGCTTCGATGATACCCAACTTGGGATAAACATAGATCCATCCTAAGATAAAATATAGGAAATAGTATAAGGGCAGATGGACCATGAGATCTTTTTCTGCCGTCAATCTTCTATGTTTCTATGTTCCTAACTTGGGTCAGAGCTGTGACTTGTGTATCTGAAAGGGGGATGCAGACAGATAAAGGAGAACAGAAGCCAAGGGAAGCTGAGGGTAGTTGCCTTCTCTCCTCTCTCTCCAAGTAGAGCAAAAAGCGGTTTGCAACTCCCATTATAAGGTGTGTGTAAGTAAATGCAACAGAAAGTAATTGTGATGGAAAGTGTGAGAACTTAAAAAGGAGACAGGAAAGAGGGCAGGCATAGGACCGGAGCTGTTCTTTTCTTTGTGTGACCTCCAAGGCTGTAGGAGTATTTCTTTTTTTATCACCTCTTAAAAAACCCCCACAAAAACCCAGAATCACCATCCTCCAAATTTCCTCTAAAGAAACTCTGCCCCCGGCATTTCCAGGCTTTTTGAAACTTTCTTTTCTAAGGATTTTAATTGTCAGTATGTCTGTGGAAATTCTCGGTGACGAAGAGTAAATTGATGATGCACTAATAGATTGTTATTAATGGAAAATCTTAATTCACAATGATACATTGGCATATAGCTAATTTGTATATTAACTACTAAGTATTAACAGGTACCATACTAATACCTTATACTCTATTCCTTTATGCTATTTTATTGTTATTATATTGTCTTTTAATATATTATAGGTATAACTATAAGTAAATATACTGCTCAAAAAAATCAAGGGAACACTCAAAGAACACATCCTAGATCTGAATGAATGAAATATTCTCATTGAATACTTATGTTCTGTACAAAGTTGAATGTGCACAACAGCATGTGAAATGGATTGTCAATCAGTGTTGCTTCCTAAGTGGACAATTTGATTTCATAGAAGTTTGATTTACTTGGAGTTATATTGTGTTGTTTTAAGTGTTCCCTTTAAGTTTTTTGAGCAGTGTATAATATAAATACAGTATACGTATAATTCTCAGCCGTCCATGTCCTCCTAAAAGTGCTTTTCCACGTTTTGGACTTTCTTGTTTACATCTCATCTAAGGACCTTATTCAGTTCTTGGTATTCAAGGTCTGTGATTCAACCTATGGTTCTTTGGCTCTCATGGAAACTCTGGCCATGAATGCTCCTGACCACAGCCAAACTGGGTTCCAACCAAAGTGATGGAATGAGTTATGGTCATGACTGCTGTATTGGGATAGTATTGAAAAAAATGTGAGAAACTTGCAAAAGACTTTGTGATCAGTGTTCCCTCTAATTTTTTGGGGGGCTGGGTGAAAAAGTATAGTGTCTGAGCGGCAGTCCCTTTGGGACTGGGCGGCACAGAAATAATAAATAAATAAATAAATAAATAATAAACAAACAAACAAGCAAACAAAAAAACCACCCTGTTTTGCCTCAGAGAATTTCAAAATAAAATACTGTACTGTGTGTCTATAACAGTGAGCTCATAATAGGGCAACTCTATCAATATCAAAATGCCACTTAAATAGTTGAGCTAGTTTCAAACTAGATTTTGATTTTCTTTCTCTCTTCCTTACTCCCATTCTTTTTCTTTCTCTTTTCCTTCCTCTCTTTTTTTCTATCCGTTTCTCTCTCTTCCTCTCTTCCTCTCTCTCTCCTTCCCTCTCACTCTTTCCCTCTGGGCAGGTTTGGAAAACTCTGAGTTGATGATGGTTTTTAAGTGAGCGATTGCTCACTGCTCAGCTTAGAGGGAACTATGTTTGTGATTGTCAACTTTTTTGACTATACTAGAGGCCAATTGAGATGGTAACTGTGGGAGTAATGCGCTGTAGTACGTCATAATAATTCATGGCATCGGACCAGGTTATCTGCGAGATCGCTTTCTGCCGCACGAATCCCAGCGACCGGTTAGGTCCCACAGAGTCTGTCTTCTTCGGATCCCGTCAACTAAACAATGTCATCTGGCAGGACCCAGGGGAAGAGCCTTCTCTGTGGTGGCTCCGACCCTCTGGAACCAGCTTCCCCCAGAGATCAGGATTGCCCCCACCCTCCTTGCCTTTCGTAAACTTCTTAAAACCCACCTCTGCCGTCAGGCATGGGGGAACTGAGACATTTCCCCCTGACTATGTAGTTTTAGTGTATGATTTGATTGTGTGTTGTTTTTTATATATTGGGGTTTCTTTTTGGACTTTTTAATCTAAAACTGTAATTTAGATTGCTAAATATTAGATTTGTTACTATGTACTGTTCTTCACCATTGTTGTGAGCCGCCCTGAGTCTGCGGAGAGGGGCGGCATATAAATCCAATAAATCTAATCTAATAATACAAGTTGCTTGGTTCTGGCTTCATGTGCTATGTCATGGCATCTCCAGGGGTTGTAACCTATTGTAACAACTTTGCCAGTTTAGGTTTATAAACTTATTTAGGGCTTAAAGCAGACAAACTTAGCAAATTTAAGAGTTGTGGATTTCAAACTTGGCAACTTTAAGACTTGTGGACTTCAGCTCCTAGAATTCTCCAGCCAGCAGAGTTGAAGTCCACAAGTCTTAAAGTTGCCAAGTTCGGAGACCCCTAGCTTAAAATGTGGAGATTGATTAAAGCAGACAAACTTGGCAACTTTAAGACTTGTGGACTTCAAACCTGGCAACTTTAAGACTTCTAGGAGTTGAAGTCCGCAAGTCTTAAATTTGCCAAGTTTGGAGATCCCTGGCTTAAAGCATGGAGACTACAGTGTCCCCTCAATTTTCGCGGGTTCAAACTTCACGAAAAGTCTATACCACGGTTTTTCAAAAATATTAATTAAAAAATACTTTGCGTTTTTCCCCCCCTATACCACAGTTTTTCCTGCCCGATGACATCATATGTCATCACCAAACTTTCATCCACTTTTAATAAATATATTTTTAAATAAACTTTAATAAAGAAACAGGGTGAGTAATCATCTAAATGGTTGCTAAGGGAATGGGAAATTGCAATTTAGGGGTTTAAAGTGTTAAGGGAAGGCTTGTGATACTGTTCATAGCCACAAATAGTGTATTTACTTCCGCATCTCTACTTCACGGAAATTCGACTTTCGCAGGCAGTCTCGGAACTCATCCCCCGCGAAAATCGAGGGAACACTGTATATCCAGTTGAGTGTGAAGATTTGATGGACTATGTGATGAGCTTGTGAGTGTGAGGCAGGGTTATGAACTTTCAGTTGGTGGGGAAATCCCCAAAGCTTTCAGATTCCCCAGATGTGCCAACATGACCTCTCTAATAAAGTGGAACTTTGAGGAACTTATAGCCTCGGAGTTTTATTTCACTGGGGGTGTTTTCCTGGAACCCTGACGCAAAGGTCTCCAGCCTTGGCAACGTGTGGGCTTCAATTCCCAGAATTTCCCAGTTTTGGGAGTTCAAATCCACCGGCCTTAAAGTTGCCAAGGTTGGAACCTCCTCCCCCTTGGCTTAGTTTAAAGTTCTATTTGTGAGGCTTGGCCAGTGGTGGCTTAGAAAGCAAACCATGGTGAAAGTGAAGGAAAGGATGTTGCCCATGGTGGTTTCTGAATATGGCTTTTAGCTTAGTCTAGTGCAGGGGTCCCCAAACTTTTTACACAGGGGGCCAGTTCACTGTCCCTCAGACTGGTGGAGGGCCGGACTATAAAAAAAACCTATGAACAAACCCCTATGCACACTGCACATACCTTATTTTAAAGTAAAAAACAAAATGGGAACGTACTATTTAGAGGGGGGGGGGAAGAAGTCTGAAATTCATATATGTTTATGTTTCGTTTTTAATTTTCTTTTGTTAACATCTGATTGCAGGTTTTCTTGGCTTATAGAAAAATGTATAAAGAAAGAAGGAAGCACTTTGGCATAATGGTTAATAAGTTAGAAATATAATTGGTGTACTTTTTGAAGGAACATTAAGGAGGGAATTTAATTAAAAGAAAATGAATGTAACTGGATGATAAAAGTAGGGAAAAAAACTTTTGCAACTTTTTTGATGATTGATATTAGTTACTAACAAAATACCACATTTTATTCATAGAAAATTAGATGGAACACTGTGTTGTGTCACTTACCCGTGGGCCGGATAAATGGCCTCAGCGGGCCGCATGTGGCCCGCGGGCCGTAGTTTGGGGACCACTGGTCTAGTGGGTGAACTAGGCCACTCTTAGCAGCTGTGCTTTTGAAAGCTTTCAGCTGCTTGATCAATGTGAATTTGAAGCACAAACAATAGGATTGTGGTACCTTAGAATTAATGTGGCCCATGCATTGCATTATATATGATGGTTTGGCTACATGGATTAAAGTGTTGTGTGTGTGTTTAGCCATTGTTACTTCACGTGTTGCAAACGTAACAGTTTCTTTTTGAACGCCATCACTCTGCTAAACAAATAATTCCCTCAACACTGTCAGACTTTCTACTAAATCTGCACTTCTATTCTACTAGTTTTTCTCATCATTCCTATCACCCATTTCCTCCCATGTTGACTGTATGACTGTAACTTGTTGCTTATAGCCTAAGATTTCTATTAATATTGCTTCTTCATTGCTTATTTGACCCCTATAACAATCATTAAGTGTCGTACCACATGATTCTTGACAAATGTATATTTTATTTTATGTACGCTGAGAGCATATGCACCAAGACAAATTCCTTGTGTGTCCAATCACACTTGGCCAATAAAATTCTATTCTATTCTATTCTATTGCGCCTCGTGCCATAAACTATTCTCAAGCCAACAATGGTTTGGAATAGAACAGAAGAGAAGAGAAAAGAAAAATAATATAGAATGGAATGGAATAAAATAGAGTAGTACAATAGAATAGAATAGAATAATAATATAGAATGTAAAATAGAATAATAGAGAATAGAATATAGAATAGAATTCAATTGAATTGAGTTTTAGTGGCCAAGTGTAATTGGACACACAAGGAATTTGCCTTGATGCCTCTGCTCTCAGTTACAATCAGCTGTGGGCCAGGTGCCCTCCCAAAATTGTTGGTTACGATACCCAGTATTTCCTGTTGCTGCTGCCCACCTCTTGCTGCGGAGGATGGGAGATGTTATCTAAGGTACACGGATGGCAGGAGGGTTGAATAAGGTCCAGGAAAGTCCAGGAAGGCAGGAGCGATGCTTGGCTGCATAGCTAGAGGTATAACAAGCAGGAAGAGGGAGATTATGATCCCGCAGTATAGAGCATTGGTGAGACCCCATTTGGAATAATACTGTGTTCAGTTCTGGAGACCTCACCTACAAAAAGATATTGACAAAATTGAACGGGTGCAAAGACGGGCTACAAGAATGGTGGAAGGTCTTAAGCATAAAACGTATCAGGAAAGACTTCATGAACTCAATCTGTATAGTCTGGAGGACAGAAGGAAAAGGGGGGACATGATCGAGACATTTAAATATGTTAAAGGGTTAAATAAGGTCCAGGAGGGAAGTGTTTTTAATAGGAAAGTGAACACAAGAACAAGGGAACACAATCTGAGGTTAGTTGGGGGAAAGATCAAAAGCAACGTGAGAAAATATTATTTTACTGAAAGAGTAGTAGATCCTTAGAACAAACTTCCAGCAGACATGGTAGATAAATCCACAGTAACTGAATTTAAACATGCCTGGGATAAACATATATCCATTCTAAGATAAAATACAGAAAATAGTCTAAGGGCAGACTAGATGGAGCATGAGGTCTTTTTCTGCTGTCAGTCTTCTATTTTTCTATGTTAAGAATAATGTCTGTAATGTTCTGAATCTTACAGCTTCCTAAAATGAATGTGTCTACGCATGGCTTCATTGGGATGAGCATGGAGCAAGAAATTAAAGAGATCACTTGTAAATAATGTCATTGCAATCTCTCCAGTGCAGGCATTCTAAAACTTTGTGCTATTGCAATTGTCTATTTGGGTTTGTGTAAGCAATGCCTGGCGTGGGGTTGACACTGCTTCCACTGGGCAGGTCCAAATCTGGGTGGACTTTTTTTTATTTTAAAAGCAACCCTCAGTCTCAAGTTGCCTGAGACAACCCAGCCTCGAACCACAGTTTGAGAATCTCTGGTAAATGTGGAACTGGAACCAGGTTACTTTCAGGTTTGCAGTGAAGCTACAAATAGGAATATGTAGAACTTTGGGGGAAATTCATGATTGGTTATTTTTTGCGGACTGACTAAATCCAGTGCAGATAATGTTTACGACCACAATGAAACTCAAATTTTATGCGTCATTTGTAAAGTGGGTTTTGCTCCCCATTTTACGATCTTCCTTGCCACAGTTGTTAAGTGAATTGTTGCAGTTGTTAAATTAGTAACACAGGGGTTAAGTGAACCTGGCTCCCCCATGGACTTCGCTCACCACAAGGTCGCAAAAGGCGATCACGTGACCCGGGGACACTACAACCGTCATAAATGTGAAGCAGCTGCTAAGCATCTGAATTAGGGTCACGATGGCGGCAGGTGTTAAGTGTGAAAAATAGTCGTAGGTCACTTTTTTAGGTGCGGTCATAACTTTGAACCGTCACTAAACGAACTTCTGTAAGTTGAAGTTGATTCATATGATTCAACTTTTGAATTTAACTATAGCAGCCAGTACTACACTCCAAGCTTTTTGTTGGGATGGGACAAGTCTGCGGAGAGGGACGGCATACAAATCCAATAAATAAATAAATGAATGAATGAATGAATGAATGAATGAATGAATGAATGAATGTGAGTGGCCATCTGACCATCTCTAATAACCTTCGTGTTCTCTAAGCTTGGTTACTTCCTTGCAGATGTTTTCATTACCCACTAGGTATCATCATCATCATCATCATTATTATTATTATTATTATTATTATTAGATTTGTATGCCGCCCCTCTCCGTAGACTCGGGGCGGCTCACAACAGTGATAAAAACAATACATGGTAACAAATCTAATAATTAAAATCTAAAATAACAGTTTTACATTATAAAGTCTAAAAAGAAAAAAAAAATAGATAAAATACATACACACAGTCATATCATTCACAAAATTACATAGGCAAGGTGGGGATGTCTCAGTTCCCCCAAGCTTGACGACAGAGGTGGGTTTTAAGGAGTTTACGAAAGGCAAGGAGGGTGGGGGCAGTCCTAATCTCTGGGGGGAGTTGATTCCAGAGGGTCGGAGCCGCCACAGAGAAGGCTCTTCCCCTGGGTCCCGCCAGACGACATAATCAGTGCTAGTGGTAATGATGTCTGTAAGAAAAACACCAAGCTCAGAGAAAGAGAGAGCTACAAGAATCAGCTTACAGTAGCTCGTTCAGTGATGGTTCAAAGTTACAACGGCCCCAAAAAAGTGACTTACGACTGTTTTTCACACTTAACAACTGCTGCCTTGTGATCCAAATTCAGATGCTTAGCAGCTACTTCATATTTATGATGGTTCAAACCCTGAGCTTACAAGTGGTGTTTTATATTGGGGCATCT
The DNA here is from genome assembly GCF_031021105.1 of Erythrolamprus reginae. Lineage (NCBI taxonomy): Eukaryota > Metazoa > Chordata > Lepidosauria > Squamata > Dipsadidae > Erythrolamprus > Erythrolamprus reginae. The sequence continues at coordinate 28,451,608 of NC_091960.1, read as the reverse complement.
TCTACATCAGAGGTCTCCAAACTTGGCAACTTTAAGACTTGTGGACTTCAACTCCCAGAATTCTCCAGTCAGCTATGCTGGCTTGAGAATTCTGGAAGTTGAAGTCCACAAGTCTTAAAGTTGCCAAGTTTGGTGACTCCTGTTCTATATAATTAAGCATTGCCACTGTTTCAACTCCTACCAACACTGTCAGACTTTCTACTAAATCTGCACTTCTATTCTACTAGTTTTTCTCATCATTCCTTTCACCCATTTCCTCCCATGTTGACTGTATGACTGTAACTGGTTGCGTATATCCTAAGATTTTTATTAATATTGCTTCTTCATTGCTTATTTGACCCCTATGACAATCATTAAGTGTCGTACCACATGATTCTTGACAAATGAACGGAGGTGGCAATGCACTGCCGAGAAGGACCGGCTGTTGGTTCCTTGAAGCTGTTGCTGCCGCTGTTCGGGCAAAGGGATCTCCGCAAAGTCTCCGAAGCTGCTGCCCACCGCGGAGATCCCCTTGCCGAACGGAGGCGGCAATGCAGCGCCGAGAAGGACCGGCTGTTGGTCCCTTGAAGCCACCGCCACCTCTGTTCAGGCGAGGGGTTCTCCGCGGGGTCTCCGAAGCCACCATGGAGATCCCTTCACCTGAACGGTGGCGGCGGCAGCAGCGGTGGCTTCGAAGCTTTCCCCAGGTTGTCGTAACGACGAAACGTTGTACGTCAGGGACGACGTAACCCAGGGACTATCTGTATAAGTTTAAGTGCTATTGGTATTAACCGTGTAACAACTGCAGGGATGCATGTAACAACTGCGGCAAGAAAGATTGTAAATACTCCATTTTCGCTGGCAGAAGCAGCGTGGGCCAGTCCCTTGCTGTTTCCAGGATAGCCCTGTGGGCCAGATCAAAGTATCCCTTGGGCCAAATCTGACCCTGGGCCTTGAGTTTGAAACCCCTGATTTAGAGCCTGAGTTTTCATTTTTTAGATATAACATGGAAGTGAAATCGAGGGGCCTCAAAAGTCTTTCCAGATGGAGGAATTGCTTCAAGAGGTCTTCAGGACCCCTTTTTATTCACATAGGTCCATTCATTGCATCAAAGCTTCACGACTCTCCAAGACTTTCAGATCCTTTTCTACCTCTGGGCCAGTTTTGCTAAGCGGAAAAAAAGGCATTGCATCAGCAGGATGGTATTTCAGGAACAGGGGGAGTCTGTTTTATCTCCGACAATGTTGCTTGGAGAGGCTCATACCAGCTTCCCTTGCGGTGGTGGCACCTCTAGACCGTTGGCATTCAATTTCCATAGCTTCCCCACTCCTCCTATCAAGCAAGCTGCAGATAGTGGAAGTTAAATTCCAACACATCTGGAGGGCACTGGGCTTTTCATTACTGCCTTTAAAAGGTGTTGTAAAGATTGGAATGATCTGGCAAGGCTATAAAATAGTAGAAAGAAACTGCCGGTCTGTTTTAATAAACGATGGTTAGAATTAGAGAGATTTCATTCAGGGAAGGGTAAACTGCAGAAAAAACAATGGCTGCCAACCCGCCTTCCATTGAGGACCTGTATACTGCCCGAGTCAAAAAGAGGGCGGGGAAAATATTTACTGACCCCTCACATCCTGGACATAAGCTGCTTCAACTCCTACCCTCAAAATGTCTCTACAGAGCACTGCACACCAAGACAACTAGACACAAGAACAGTTTTTTCCCAAACACCATCACTCTGCTAAACAAATAATTCCCTTAACACTGTCAAACTTTTTACTAAGTTTGCAGTTCTATTTCTTCTAGTTTTTCCTCATCATTCCTATCACCCATTTCCTCCCACTTAGGACTGTATGACTGTAACTTATTGCTTATATCCTAATATTAATATTGATTGTTTCTTCATTGCTTATTTGACCCCTATGACAATCATTAAGTGTTGTACTACATGTTTCGTGACAAATCTATATTTTCTTTTATGTACACTGAGAGCATAGGCACCGAGACAAATTCCTTGTGTGTCCAATCACACTTGGCCAATAAAGAATTCTATTCTAGTCTAGTCTAGTCTAAAGAAAGAAAGAAAGGAGGAGAGGGAGTAGAAAGGTAGGAGGAGATAGAGGGTGTGGAGGATGGAGAAGGAAGGGGGAGAGAAAGTTAAAGAAAGTAGATGGGTGAGGAGAAGAGGAAGGGGAAAGAAGGTTGAGTGAATAAATAATGAAAGTTCAGACTTGCAGACATTGATGGTAATGGTTTTGATCAGTGGTTCTCAACCTTTCTAGTGCCGCAACCTCTTAATACAGTTCCTCATATTGTGGTGACCCCCAACCATAAGACTAGTGCCAGTTCTCCCAACGGAGCTTTAAGCTGATTTATTTATTTATTTAATTTAATTTAATTTTATTTTATTTTATTTTATTTTATTTATTGGATTTGTATGCCGCCCCTCTTCGTAGACTTGGGGCGGCTAACAACAGTAATAAAAACATCATATAAATCCAATACTAAAAAACCCTTATTGTAAAACCAAACATCCCTACAAACAAACATAACATGCATACATTGTAAAGGCCTAGGGGCAGAGGTGGGTTTTAAGGAGCTTACGAAAGGCAAGGAGGGTGGGGGCTATTCTAATCTCCGGGGGGAGTTGGTTCCAGAGGGCCGGGGTCGCCACAGGAAGTTGATTGGCAGGAAGTTCAGAGGGACCCCCCCACTGTAAACGCCTGATTGGCCAGATTTTAAAAATGTGTTCCAAGGCGGCAGAACAGTAGCTTTCGTTCTTAACACCATGGGAAATTTGACTTTTCCTATGGTCTTAGGCGACCCCTTTGAAACGGTCGCTCGACCCCAAAGGGGTCCCAACCCCCAGGTTGAGAATCACTGATTTAGATTGAAGCCAAAGCAAGGTATTCTGGGTAATTCTTTATTATGGTTTGTTTATGGTGAAGTAATAATTTATGGAGCAGAAAAGTATAAAAAACTATGAAAAAAGAGATTGGAATGAAATTTGCTGATTTAGAAAACTTGCAGGGGAAGAACCAGACCAGGGGTGTCAAACTCAAGGCTCGGGGGGTCAGATGCGGCCCACAGGGTGCTTAGATAGGGCCTGGGAGCCCGTTTTCACCGACAAAGTGCTTGGCCCACCACCAGTGTCCCTGACATGAGTGATGTTGAGTTGGCCATTCCCAACCATGCTCACCCTGGGCCCCTGAGGTCAAACACAACCCGGAAGCAGCCCTCAAATGAAATCAGGTTTGATGCCCCTGAACCAGGGGTGGGCTTCAAACATTTTAGCAAAGAGTTCTCTGCATGGTTCCTGGGTGTATGGGGGTCTACTCAGCCTCCTGCACCATGTTGGAGGGGCATTTTTGCCCTCCCCGGGCTCTAGAGGTTTTCCTCAAGCTTCCAGGTGGGCAAAAACAGCTTCTCCAGGCTCTGGAGACTCTATGGTGGGGGAACTGGACTTCCGGTTGGCTCCAGAATTGAATGGAGGGCCTTCCGGTTTGTGGCTCTTTGAATGTTTAAGGTTGCCGACCCCTGCTCTAGTGCAGTACTGACTGGGGGATTCTGGGAGTTGAAGTCCTCACATTTTAAAAGTTGTCAAGTTTGGAGAGCCCTGGTCTAAGGTAGGGGACTTTCTTGGATGAGGTTGCTAACTCAACCCAACCCTTCAATGGGAAAGATTTTTCGAGAGATGGTCTTGCCTTCTGCAAAGATTGAATCTTTGTTTGAATTCTACTTTCCTATTGAGAAAAATGTTGATTTGACTTTTTTTAGAGGATGGGAAGATTGGCTTTGAAAAAGGAATTTAATTTAAAAAGCACACAGGGCAGGAATTAGTTTAACACCAAAAAAAATGAATCTTTTTAACACTTCTTGAGAATTGTTCCTAGTTGTTTATTCTGGCCTCTAGAGGAGAATTCACACAACTCATTAAGACATAACATGATTTACGCTACTTAGGTTTTTCTTAACCCAGTGGGTGAATAGCTTTTTTTTTATTTACAAATCATTATTTACAAGTGTGTGGCTTGTTTATAGTTTTTAATGTTCCATCTTTTAGCTTGGGGTGCAAGGACGAAGCGTGTGGGGTTATTTTATCCCCAATCCCCAGTGATGAAACTAAAAGAGAATTACTGGAGTTCCCTGCTTGGGGGAATTTTTCCTAATCCATGTGCAACATTCTACAGTACATTGTGCTGGTTCTCAAAGTTTGTTACGTCAAGCTTTAGTTGCTGATTAGCGAGTCTTCGGAGATGGGCGGCATACAAATCTAATAAAACTTAAACTTAAACTAGCATGAATGCTCTCTGCCCAAATTAAAGATGTGAAGACTCTGGAAAAAAATGGAAAGATTAAAGAGAATATTTATTTATTTATTTATTTATTTATTCATCCATCCATCCATCCATCCATCCATTAATTCATTCAATTTTTATGCTGCCCTTCTCCTTAGACTCAGGGCGGCTTACAACATGTTTGCAATAGCACTTTTTAACAGAGCCAGCCTATTGCCCCCACAATCTGGGTCCTCATTTTACCCACCTCGGAAGGATGGAAGGCTGAGTCAACTTTGAGCTGGTGATGAGATTTGAACTGCTGACCTTCAGATCTACAGTCAGCTTCAGTGGCCTGCAGTACAGCACTCTACCTGCTGTGCCACCCCAATGAAGCTTCCTTGGTGCTCTCTGAGCTTGGTTGTTTCCTTGAAGACCTTTCATTACCTAACTAGGTAACATCATCAGCTCTGATGTCTACAAGAAAATAGGCGTTGATTGCTTACCTGAACGCCTCTTCTCGTACGGTGAGCGGGTACAGCAGTCACATGGGTTGCTCATGTCCAATCCGGTGGAACTGAGCCTAGTATTAAAAAAGCTTGCCGGATCCGCCCCTTCCCCAGAATTCGCGAATCCATAGACTAGGCTCAGTTGTGAAGCTCTGTAGTGTTCAACTCTCATTGTTAGAGGAAGAAAGATATAGAAAGGTAAAGAAGACACATACAAGGGCGGGAAGTGACTGCTGTACCCGCTCACCGTACGAGAAGAGGCGTTCAGGTAAGCAATCAACGCCTATTCTCCGTACTGAAGGAGCGGGTCCAGCAGTCACATGGGACATACCCAATAGATGGTCCCTAGGGTGGGATTAGCTTGCTATCGTGTGAGATAACGGATTGGAGTACCCTTCTGCCGAAGGCAGCGTCCGCTGAAGCATAAGAATCAATCTTGTAGTGCCTGATGAAGGAATTTGGCGAGGCCCAAGTGGCTGCTTTGCAGACCTCCTCCAACGGGGCTTGAGTCGCCCAAGCGGCCGAGGTGGCTGCGCTCCTGGTGGAATGCGCTGTGATGTTCCTTGGAACTGAGAGGGAGGCCGACTCATAGGCCTTAGATATAGTCCCTCTGATCCAACGGCCTATTACTGTTGAAGACACTTTGGCCCCCATGACTCTGGGATGATAGGCTACAAAAAGTGCTTCTGACCTCCGAAAGGGTCCTGTGCGTTGGATATAGATTCTCAGCGCTCTGGTGAGATCCAGGGTGTGCCATCTAATTGCCAAGGGATGGTCTCGTTGGAGGCAGAAGGAAGGTAGGACAATATCCTGAGATCTGTGGAACATGGAACTGACCTTGGGTAAGAAGGTGGGGTCCAGTCGCAAGACTACCTTGTCCTGATGGAATTGGCAAAGGTCCTGCCTGATTGAGAGGGCAGCCAGCTCCGAAATGCGTCGAGCAGAGGTAATAGCCACCAGGAATGCTACCTTAAAGGATAGGTACCTGAGGGACGCCGATTTTAGGGGTTCGTATGGTGCCTGCGTGAGGGAATGGAGAACCCGTGGCAAATCCCATGATGGGTACCTGTGGACCTTGGAAGGTCTGAGGTTGGCTATGCCCTTGAGGAATTCCTGAACTTCAGGGAAGGATCGGAGAGGCTGTCTGCGGGGACCTCCTAGGACAGATGAAATGGCTGCCAGATGACGCCGGAGGGTGCTGGTGGAAAGTCCTTTATGGAAGCCTTGCATAAGGAAGGAAATTATTCTGTGTATGGGGATGCACAGAGGGGAGAGACCTTCCTGTAGACACCACTGGTGAAACTTGGACCACGTGTGGTCGTAGATTCGATTGGTCGAACCCCTTCTGGCCTTTAAAATGACCTCCACTGAATCGGGGTCATGACCACGCAGCTCTAAATCTCTCCTGATAACAGCCAGGCGGTGAGGTGGAACCACTCCGGGTCTGGATGGAAGGAGGCCCCCTGCCGCAGCATATCCCCCGAAACGGGGAGTCGCCAAGGGTCCTGGACGGACAGCTGTTGGAGATCCGCGAACCAGGGCCGGCGGGGCCAGTGAGGGGCGATTAGGATTACTCGGGCCCTCTCGGTGAGGACCTTGTGAATCACGTCCGGGAGGATTGGAATTGGAGGAAATGCGTAGAGTAGGCCTGGAGGCCATGGACTCCGGAGGGCATTGATTGCTTCCGCTCCCGGGGATGGAAATCTGGAATAGAAGCGAGGGAGTTGGGCGTTCGCATTGGTCGCGAAGAGATCCAGAATTGGTAGGCCGAATCTGAGGGTGATTTGATGGAACAGGTCTTGATGGAGGTTCCACTCTCCTGGGTCTATCGTTGCCCGGGATAGCCAATCCGCCTGGACGTTGAGACTCCCCGAGATGTGATCGGCTAGGAGCGACTGGAGATGTTTTTCCGCCCAAAGGCCCAGCTTGAGGGCCTCCCTCATGAGAGCCTTGGATCTCGTGCCCCCCTGTCTGCAAATGTGGCTTTTCGTGGCAATGTTGTCGGTGAGAATGAGAACGTGCCGGTTGGGAATGCGAGGAGAGAAATGCTTCAGAGCCAGGGAAACGGCTCTTAACTCTAGCCAATTGATTGGCCTGGAAGCTTCCTCTGGGGACCACGTGCCCTGGGCTATCATCCCCTGGGCGTGGGCGCCCCATCCCGATAGACTGGCATCTGTGGTGATGACAAATTGATCCGGGCACCTGAACGGGGATCCTCTGTCCATGGCCGGAGACTTCCACCACTTGAAGGATCTGCGAACACTCAGTGGGATGACAATGCGTCGATTTGAGTTGCTGTGCCCTGATCTCTGAAAAGGTAACAGGAGCCACTGGAGTTCCCTAGCATGAAGGCGAGCCCAGGGAATGATGCCTATGCATGACACCATCTTCCCCAAAAGGGAAGATAGAGTGACTATGGAAACTGAAGAATTAGATAAAATGTTAGAAATTAACTCCACTATACTGAGTTTTCTCTCGGGAGAGAGAAAAACCTGGGAGGATTCTGAATCAATAATGGATCCCAGGTGAGAAATGGATGTGGAGGGTTGGAGGTGGCTCTTATCAAAGTTGATGGAAAATCCATGGTCCTGAAGGACTGACATGGTGACAGAAAGGTCTGTTTTCACTTTCTCTAGGGAGTTCCCATGAATTAAAATATCATCAAGATAACATAAAATGTGGATGGGAAACGCCCTGATATAGGCCGCCAGGGAGCCCAAGAGCTTTGTAAAGACCCGAGGGGCCGAGGAAAGGCCAAATGGCATCGCCCTATACTGGAAATGCCTGCCTTGAAAGGAAAAACGTAAAAATTTTCTGTGGCATTTGGCTATAGGAATGTGAAGGTAGGCCTCAGTGAGGTCTAAGGAGACCATGAAATCTCCCGAGTGAATGGCGGCCAAAATAGAAGACAAGGAGTGCATCTTAAACTTCCTATATTTGATGAATAAATTTAGTTTCTTTAAATCCAAAATAGCTCTCCAACCTCCGGAGGACTTTGGAACCATAAATAGGATGGAGTAAAACCCTAGGCCCTTCTGACCGGAAGGGACCGGTTGAATGGCTCTGATGGACAATAGATGAGAAATGGCCTCCTCCATACGGTTACAATCTGAGGATGACCTGGGAGAAGGGCAGGAAATAAAACGTTTAGGGGGGAGGAGAAATAAATTCTAAAAGAAGGCCTGTTTGAACAGTGTCAATGACCCAAGGGTCCTTGGAGGTGAGACGCCAATTAGAGGCGAAATGAGCTAGGCGACCCCCTATGGGAATAGAGGTAAGATTACCATCTAGGTTTTTTTGAAGCCCTGTTAGAGGAAGCTCCCCTTTGGAAGCGAAACCCTCTACCCCTGGAGTTCCTACCTTGGGAACGAAAGCGGGGGGAATACTGACCTGGAGATCTCTGGTAGGAAGCCGCTTGATCTTGTTGGCGCCCTGGGCGACGAAAGGACTGCGTTTTGGTAGCCTTTTTTGTGGTTGGACCCAAAACTTTCTTCTTGTCCGTGGTTTCCGTGAGGAGTGGATCCAGAAGATCACCGAAGAGAAGGTCGCGCTTTAAGGGACCCTGGGATAACTGCCACTTTTGGCGAACTCCCGCTTGCCAAGGGCGAATCCATAGGAGTCTTCTTGCCGTAGTAGAAGCTGCAATAGACTTAGCAGAAAATCTAGTAGATTGCAAGGTGGCATCAGCCACGTACTGGGCAGCTGCAAAAACCTTGTTGAAGTCTTGTTGACCTCTCAAGTCATCGGGAGGAATATGCTGTTGAAGTTGGCGAAGCCACAGCAGCATGGCTCTGGAGAAAAAGGAAGCCGCTGCAGAGCTTTTAGTGGCCCAGGAATCAGCGGTGAATCCTCTTTTGAGCATTTGCTCAATGCGCTTGTCCTCTGGGCGGAGGACTTCCTCCGCCTCGCCTGGCACAGCCGCTGCCGAGTGAAGAATCTTGACAGGTTCATCCGGTTTAGGAAAGGATAGAAGCTCTTCATAGGAAGAGGAAAGTTTGTACAACTTTCTGTCCTTGGTGGAGGGATTAAGGCCAGAGGCTGGAAATTCCCACTGTTTGAGTAAAGCATCTTTAAACAACTTAGGCATAGGAATTACCTCGTTATCCTCCTGTTCCTCTGTGAAGTAAGGTAAATTCTCCTCCGGGGGATCAGTGGAAGTGGAGGCTTGTTTCTCCTGGGCCGCTAATCCCGTAGAAATTCTAGCTTTGAGGAGGAGAGATTTGAATAATTGAGAAGGAAAAATAGTAATAGGAGGAGGAACCTTTATTTGGGATTCCTCATCATCTGATAGGCCTTGAAAGGCATCCTCATCATCCTCTATATCCTCATATTCATCCTGGGAGGAATCTGAATCATCCTGAATAGGAGCTCTGACCGCCGGGGGAGAACCCAAGGGGCGGGAGGAGCGAGAAGGAGGAAGAGGTAAGGGAAGCTCATTGATGGTGGAGAGTTTGGCATCAATGGCTTTGGACAACACAGCAAAAATAGACTGGAACTCAGGAGGTAAACTGGAAATGTCAGCAGAAATGGCAGAAGAATCCCTAAAGGCCTGGGAGGATCCTGGCTGGGGGGAATCTTCAATAATATCTGGTTCCTCTGGACCTATGCCCCATAGGTTAGGTTGGGGTCTGTCTAGGTTTGGCTCATCCAGAGATAACACAGGGACCCCAGAAGGAGGCAGACTAGAAGCCTCTGGGGGGTCTTGACTACTGATTACTTGGGCCTGCACTTTCAAACGTTTTGCTGATTTGTCATGGATTTTTTGTAGGGCTAGGTCCCTTCTCTTCTCGGCCCTGGTGACCTTGGTCGAGGGGCGGGCCCCTGGAGAAGAGGAGGAAGAGGCCTGGGGGATACTAGTAATCTCATCGCCTGTAGGCCTGGCCTCTCTGGGACCTTTAGTTGTGCCTCTCTTGGGAAAAGTAGCCATAGTCTGACAATTAACAGAAGACAAGGCTGAGCCAATAACTGAATAATAAGGAGAAGAATTTCAAGGACTTCCCAAGAGGAATGGATCCTGCTTCGAGGCCTCGAAGCTGCTGAAACTTGAGGACAATCTGGGCAAACCCAGAGTTCGTGCCCCCAAACCCAGCGGGGCCAGCCTCCCTAAACTTTATAATTAAGTAAACCAAGGCACTCTGGTTGGAGGCTTAGCCGGTGGAGAATTTAGCCTGGGACCCCCAAGGCCCGCTCCGGGATCCACGCGGTGGACTGAGGCCTACACGGCTGGCAGGGGGCCAACACGAGAGGCCTAGATTTAAAAAGGGCGCGAAGGCCTTCGCGCCGAAAAAGATCGCTGCGTAAAATTTCTTAAAGGGGAAGCGATCGACTAAGTCCAGGAGACTAGAAGGCGTCTCACTCCGCAGGAGGTATTTCTTAAGCCCTTAAATATTTTTGTATACAATAAATAATCAATAATTCAATAGGTAAATACTTGCACCAGGACCTCCAGGCCAAGGGATTAGAAGAATCCACAAGCGGCCGCAGGAATCGTAACCGGCAAAACCGCCGGGGGAAAACGAAACCGCAACTTCTCCCAAGGAAAAAAGCCTAGCCGCTTTTTTTCTTTTTTTCTTTTAAACGGCTGGCGCAATTAGTGCAAGTAAATAATTAAAGACAATAAATCTTACTACTTTTTGAAGGAAAAGATCGAAGGGAAGGTGTTAGAATGTTGAACGAGCTATCACAATACAACCGCAGGATATGCGAACTGAGCGAATTCTGGGGAAGGGGCGGATCCGGCAAGCTTTTTTAATACTAGGCTCAGTTCCACCGGATTGGACATGAGCAACCCATGTGACTGCTGGACCCGCTCCTTCAGTACGGAGAACAGCCAAGTTCAGAGAGCACCGAAGACCCCACAAAATGGAAAGAACCGAGAGATTACTTTCCTTTTAGGAAAAAACACACACTTGATTTCTGAGACGGAACAGGATCACTAATCAGGGTTTGTTTTAGACTGTGGCTTGTGGTTTAGTTTGAACAAACCATTGCTGGCAATACTACCGGTGGTTTAGCTGCTTTCCTGACCAGTATGCCTTTTCCCCCTAGTATATTTGAATTTACATGGATTCTTGCGGTTTCTTATATCCAAAATGCCAAATAGTGTTCGGAAACTTCAGATCGTGCAGAATGCAGCTGCGAGAGCAATCATGGGCTTCTCCAGGTATGCCCATGTTACACCAACACTCCGCAGTCTGCATTGGTTGCCAATCAGTTTCCGGTCACAATTCAAAGTGTTGGTTATGACCTATAAAGCCCTTCATGGCATCGGACCAGAATATCTCCGGGACCGCCTTCTGCCGCACGAATCCCAGCAACCAGTTAGGTCCCACAGAGTCGGTCTTCTTCGGGTCCTGTCAACTAAACAATGTCGTCTGGCGGGACCCAGGGGAAGAGCCTTCTCTGTGGCGGCCCCGAACCTCTGGAACCAGCTCCCCCTGGAAATCAGAATTGCCCCCACCCTCCTTGCCTTTCATAAGCTCCTTAAAACCCACCTCTGTCGTCAGGCTTGGGGGAACTGAACTACCCTTTTCCCCCTAGGCCTATACAATTTATGCATGGTATGTTTGTGTGTATGTTTGGTTTTAAATAAGCGTTTTTTAAGTATTTTAAACATTAGATGTATTATATGCTGTTTATTACTGTTGTTAGCTGCCCCGAGTCTATGAAGAGGGGCGGCATACAAATCTAATAAGTAAGTAAGTAAGTAAGTAAGTAAGTAAGTAAGTAAGTAAGTAAGTAAGTAAGTAAGTAAGTAAATTCTAATTTTGAGAAAAAAGCGATTCAAAATACACCCAGAAATAAATTATCCCCATTGCTTAAAAACAAAAAAACTGTAAATCACAACTCAGGATGCAGACAAGAATTGATGTGAATGGAAATGTTTTGGTTTGCTGGTGAAAAGCCAGCTGAGCAATTAATTTGTTCTCCCTTGGTCAAGAATTCCAAGGGATGTAGATAGCAACCAAAGAAGACTCCCCCACCCCTTTTTTTCTTGCATTCACCTTAGATACTCCAAACTGATGATGGTGTACAACAGGGTTTCCAGCAACGTTTTTCAAGGTTCCAGGTAGCATCCAAACTAAATCAGAGTCTGAGTCAAAATACTCCTCAAAGTTCCAATTTATTGCCAGAGCCATCCTGGCACCTCCACTGGGAAGCCTGAATCTGAGCTTCCCACCCAGTTGAAAGTTCACATCCCTGGACCCCCACCCACAAACCTGTCCCGTTGCCCACTCCTCCTTCCACTTCCGCCCAGGTGGGTGGGCAAAGGATGGCCTTGAACCCCTCGAAAGAATGCTTTGGGGCTGCATCTGTTCTCTCATGAAAATCACCCCTCCCAAGTTCCCATAAACATCAGGGTCATAGGGGTCAAATAAGCAATGAAGAAACAATCAATGTTAATAAAAATCTTAAGGATACAAGCAATTTAGAACCATTTAAAAAACAATTTAAAACCCCCAATAAGACCATACGTATTCTTTACCGACGGATCTCGATGATGCAACATCTGATCAACGGGCCCAGGCCTGCTTGGAAAAGCCAGGTCTTTATAGCTTTCCAGAAGGCCGGTAGAGTAGGGACAGTCCGGATCTCAGAAAGCAGCTGGTCCGGAGCAGCCACAGAGAAGGCCCTCCTGCACAGCCCTGCCAGCCAACACTGTTTAGCTGACAAGATCTGGAGAAGGCCAACCTTGTGGGCCCTTTTTGGTTGCTGGGAGCTATGCAGTCTCGCAGATGACCCCTCTTCTTTGTGGCAGCCCCTCAAATACTGCTATCATGTCACCCCAGTCCTCCTTTTCTCTAAGATTAGCCATTTGGGAGACTGCTTCATATGGGAAACTGGTATTTTAAATATGCTTCTCCAAAGTAATGTACGAGGGTCGGCCAGAAAGTAATGCACCACATTTTTTTTCTCAGCCTGCAGTAACGGTACGAATGCGAAACTTTAGATATACATTATTTGAATTGTCAGGAGTGCGTGTGTAAATTTTGCGTTTCTTCAGGCAGATAGCGTAGCTGCAGCAGTGTTTCGAAATGGCGTCTGTATGTGATGTACATTACGAGCATCGTGTTGTCATTGAATTTCTCCGTACTGAAGGAGCGGGTCCAGCAGTCACATGGGTTGCTCATGTCCAATCCGGTGGAACTGAGCCTAGTATTAAAAAAGCTTGCCGGATCCGCCCCTTCCCCAGAATTCGCTCAGTTCGCATATCCTGCGGTTGTATTGTGATAGCTCGTTCAACATTCTAACACCTTCCCTTCGATCTTTCCTTCAAAAAAGTAGTAAGATTTATTGTCTTTATTTATTACTTGCACTAATTGCGCCAGCCGTTTTAAAGAAAAATAGAAAAGAAGCGGCTCGGCTTTTTTCCTTGGGAGAAGTTGCGGTTTCGTTTCCCCCCGGCGGTTTTGCCGGTTACGATTCCTGCGGCCGCTTGTGGATTCTTCTAATCCCTTGGCCTGGAGGTCCCGGTGCAAGTATTTATCCATTGAATTATTGATTATTTATTGTATACAAAAATATTAAGGGCTTATAAAATACCTCCTGCGGAGTGAGACGCCTTCTAGTCTCCTGGACTTAGTCGATCGCTTTTCCCTTAAGAATTTCTACGGAGCGATTTTTTCGGCGCGAAGGCCTTCGCGCCCTTTTTTTAAAAATCTAGGCCTCTCGTGTTGGCCTCCTGCCAGCCGCGTAGGCCTCAGTCCACCGCGTGGATCCGGGAGCGGGCCTTGGGGGTCCCAGGCTAAATTCTCCACCGGCTAAGCCTCCAACCAGAGTGCCTTGGTTTTACTTAATTACAAAGTTTAGGGAGGCTGGCCCCGCTGGATTTGGGGGCACGAACTCTGGGTTTGCCCAGATTGTCCTCACGTTTCAGCAGCTTCGAGGCCTCGAAGCAGGATCCATTCCTCTTGGGAAGTCCTTGAAATCTTCTCCTTATATTTCAGTTATTGGCTCAGCCTTGTCTTCTGTTAATTGTCAGACTATGGCTACTTTTCCCAAGAGAGGCACAACTAAAGGTCCCAGAGAGGCCAGGCCTACAGGCGATGAAATTACTAGTATCCCCCAGGCCTCTTCCTCCTCTTCTCCAGGGGCCCGCCCCTCGACCAAGGTCACCAGGGCCGAGAAGAGAAGGGACCTAGCCCTACAAAAAATTCATGACAAATCAGCCAAACGTTTGAAAGTGCAGGCCCAAGTAATCAGTAGTCAAGACCCACCAGAGGCCTCTAGTCTGCCTCCCTCTGGGGTCCCTGTGTTATCTCTGGATGAGCCAAACCTAGACAGACCCCAACCTAACCTATGGGGCATAGGTCCAGAGGAACCAGATATTATTGAAGATTCCCCCCAGCCAGGATCCTCCCAGGCCTTTAGGAATTCTTCTGCCATTTCTGCTGATATTTCCAGTTTACCTCCTGAGTTCCAATCTATTTTTGCTGTGTTGTCCAAAGCCATTGATGCCAAACTCTCTACCATCAATGAGCTTCCCTTACCTCTTCCTCCTTCTCGTTCCTCCCGCCCCTTGGGTTCTTCCCCAGCGGTCAGAGCTCCTATTCAGGATGATTCAGAATCCTCCCAGGATGAATATGAGGATGTAGAGGAGGATGAAGACCCTTTTCAGGGATTATCAGAGGATGAGGAATCCCAAATAAAGATCCCTCCTCCAATTACTATTTTTCCTTCTCAACTATTCAAATCTCTCCTCCTCAAAGCTAGAATTTCTACGGGATTAGCGGCCCAGGAGAAACAAGCCTCCACTTCCACTGATCCCCCGGAGGAGAACTTACCTTACTTCACAGAGGAACAGGAGGATAACGAGGTAATTCCTATGCCTAAATTGTTTAAAGATGCCTTACTCAAACAGTGGGATTTTCCAGCCTCTGGCCTTAATCCCTCTACCAAGGACAGAAAGTTGTATAAACTCTCCTCTTCCTATGAAGAGCTTCTATCCTTTCCCAAACCAGATGAACCTGTCAAGATTCTTCACTCGGCAGCGGCTGTGCCAGGCGAGGCGGAGGAAGTCCTCCGCCCGGAGGACAAGCGCATCGAGCAAATGCTCAAAAGAGGATTCACCGCTGATTCCTGGGCCATTAAAAGTTCTGCAGCGGCCTCTTTCTTCTCCAGAGCCATGCTGCTGTGGCTTCGCCAACTTCAACAGCACATTCCTCCCGATGACTTGAGAGGTCAACAAGACTTCAACAAGGTCTTTGCAGCTGCCCAGTACGTGGCTGATGCCACCTTACAATCTACTAGATTTTCTGCTAAGTCTATTGCAGCTTCTACAACGGCAAGAAGACTCCTATGGATTCGCCCTTGGCAAGCGGGAGTTCGCCAAAAGTGGCAGTTATCCCAGGGCCCCTTAAAGCGCGACCTTCTCTTCGGTGATCTTCTGGATCCACTCCTCACGGAGACCTCGGACAAGAAGAAGGTTTTGGGTCCAACCACGAAAAAGGTTACCAAAACGCAGTCCTTTCGTCGCCCAGGGCGCCAGCAAGAGCAAGCGGCTTCCTATCAGAGATCTCCAGGTCAGTATTCCCCCCGCTTTCGTTCCCAAGGCAGGAACTCCAGGGGTAGAGGGTTTCGTTTCCAAAGGGGAGCTTCCTCTAACAGGGCTTCAAAAAAACCTAGATGGTAATCTTACCTCCATTCCCATAGGGGGTCGCCTGGCTCATTTCGCCTCTAATTGGCGTCTCACCTCCAAGGACCCTTGGGTCATTGACACTGTTCAATCAGGCCTTCTTTTAGAATTTATTTCTCCTCCCCCAAAACGTTTTATTTCCTGCCCTTCTCCCAGGTCATCCTCAGATTGTAACCGTATGGAGGAGGCCATTTCCCATCTATTGTCCATCAGAGCCATTCAACCGGTCCCTTCCGGTCAGAGGGGCCTAGGTTTTTATTCCATCCTATTTATGGTTCCAAAGTCCTCCGGAGGTTGGAGAGCCATTTTGGATTTAAAGAAACTAAACCTATTCATCAAATATAGGAAGTTTAAGATGCACTCCTTGTCTTCTATTTTGGCCGCCATTCACTCGGGAGATTTCATGGTCTCCTTAGACCTCACTGAGGCCTACCTTCACATTCCTATAGCCAAGTGCCACAGAAAATTTTTACGTTTTTCTTTTCAAGGCAGGCATTTCCAGTATAGGGCGATGCCATTTGGCCTCTCCTCGGCCCCTCGGGTCTTTACAAAGCTCTTGGGGTCCCTGGCGGCCTATATCCGGGCGTCTCCCATCCACATTTTATGTTATCTTGATGATATTTTAATTCATGGGAACTCCCTAGAGAGGGTGAAAACAGACCTTTCTGTCACCATGTCAGTCCTCCAGGACCATGGATTTTCCATCAACTTTGATAAAAGCCACCTCCAACCTTCCACTTCCATTTCTCACCTGGGATCTATTATTGATTCAAAATCCTCCCAGGTCTTTCTCTCTCCTGAGAGAAAACTCAGTATAGTGGAGTTAATTTCTAACATTTTATCTAATCCTTCAGTATCCATAGTTACTCTATCTTCCCTTTTGGGGAAGATGGTGTCATGCATAGGCATCATTCCCTGGGCTCGCCTTCATGCTAGGGAACTCCAGTGGCTCCTATTACCCTTTCAGAGATCGGGGCACAGCAACTCAAATCGACGCATTGTCATCCCACTGAGTGTTCGCAGATCCTTCAAGTGGTGGAAGTCTCCAGCCATGGACAGAGGATCCCCGTTCAGGTGCCCGGATCAATTTGTCATCACCACAGATGCCAGTCTATCGGGATGGGGCGCCCACGCCCAGGGGATGATAGCCCAGGGCACGTGGTCCCCGGAGGAAGCTTCCAGGCCAATCAATTGGCTAGAGTTAAGAGCCGTTTCCCTGGCTCTGAAGCATTTCTCTCCTCGCATTCCCAACCGGCACGTTCTCATTCTCACCGACAACATTGCCACAAAAAGCCATATCTGCAGACAGGGGGGCACGAGATCCAAGGCTCTCATGAGGGAGGCCCTCAAGTTGGGTCTTTGGGCGGAAAAACATCTCCTGTCGCTCCTAGCCGATCACATCTCGGGGAGTCTCAACGTCCAGGCGGATTGGCTATCCCGAGCAACGATAGACCCAGGAGAGTGGAACCTTCACCAAGACCTGTTCCATCAAATCACCCTCAGATTCGGCCTACCAGTCCTGGATCTCTTCGCGACCAATGCGAACGCCCAGCTCCCTCGCTTCTATTCCAGATTTCCATCCCCGGGAGCGGAAGCAATCAATGCCCTCCGGAGTCCATGGCCTCCAGGCCTACTCTACGCATTTCCTCCAATTCCAATCCTCCCGGACGTGATTCACAAGGTCCTCACCGAGAGGGCCCGAGTAATCTTGATCGCCCCTCATTGGCCCCGCCGGCCCTGGTTCGCAGATCTCCAACAGCTGTCCGTCCAGGACCCTTGGCGACTCCCCGTTTCGGGGGATATGCTGCGGCAGGGGGCCTCTTTCCATCCAGACCCAGAGTGGTTCCACCTCACCGCCTGGCTGTTATCAGGAGAGATTTAGAACTGCGTGGTCATGACCCCGATTCAGTGGAGGTCATTCTAAAGGCCAGGAGGGGCTCGACCAATCGAATCTACGACCACACGTGGTCCAAGTTTCACCAGTGGTGCCTACAGGAAGGTTTCTCCCCTCTGTGCATCCCCATACACAGAATTATTTCCTTCCTTATGCAAGGATTCCATAAAGGACTTTCCACCAGCACCCTCCGGCGTCATCTGGCAGCCATTTCATCTGTCCTAGGGGGTCCCCGCAGACAGCCTCTCCGATCCTTCCCTGAAGTCCAGGAATTCCTCAAGGGCATAGCCAACCTCAGACCTTCCAAGGTCCACAGGTATCCATCCTGGGATTTGCCTCGGGTTCTACATTCCCTCACGCAGGCTCCATACGAACCCCTAAAATCGGCGTCCCTCAGGTACCTATCCTTTAAGGTAGCCTTCTTGGTGGCTATTACCTCTGCTCGACGCATTTCGGAGCTAGCTGCCCTCTCAATCAGGCAGGACCTTTGCCAATTCCATCAGGATAAGGTAGTCTTGCGACTGGACCCCACCTTCTTACCCAAGGTCAGTTCCATGTTCCACAGATCTCAGGATATTGTACTACCTTCCTTCTGCCTCCAACGAGACCATCCCTTGGCAATTAGATGGCACACCCTGGATCTCACCAGAGCGCTGAGAATATATATCCAACGCACAGGACCCTTTCGGAGGTCAGAAGCACTTTTTGTAGCCTATCATCCCAGAGTCATGGGGGCCAAAGTGTCTTCATCAGTAATAGGCCGTTGGATCAGAGGGACTATATCTAAGGCCTACGAGTCGGCCTCCCTCTCAGTTCCAAGGAACATCACTGCGCATTCCACCAGGAGCGCAGCCACCTCGGCCGCTTGGGCGACTCAAGCCCCGTTGGAGGAGGTCTGCAAAGCAGCCACTTGGGCCTCGCCAAATTCCTTCATCAGGCACTACAAAATTGATTCTTACGCTTCAGCGGATGCTGCCTTCGGCAGAAGGGTACTCCAATCCGTTATCTCACATGATAGCAAGCTAATCCCACCCTAGGGACCATCTATTGGGTATGTCCCATGTGACTGCTGGACCCGCTCCTTCAGTACGGAGAATAGGCGTTGATTGCTTACCTGAACGCCTCTTCTCGTACGGTGAGCGGGTACAGCAGTCACTTCCCGCCCTTCTGTGTGTTCTCTTTACCTTTCTATATCTTTCTTCTTCTAACTATGAGAGTTGAACACTACAGAGCTTCACAACTGAGCCTAGTCTATGGATTCGCGAATTCTGGGGAAGGGGCGGATCCGGCAAGCTTTTTTAATACTAGGCTCAGTTCCACCGGATTGGACATGAGCAACCCATGTGACTGCTGTACCCGCTCACCGTACGAGAAGAGGCGTTCAGGTAAGCAATCAACGCCTATTCTCACTGTGGAGAAAGAAACTGTTGGGAACATTCACAAACGTTTGTGTACAGTTTATGGAGAATCTGCAGTCGACAGAAGTACGGTTAGTCGCTGGGCACAGAGAGTGAGGCTATTAGAACAAGGAGTAGTACCTACAGGGCATACACGCCCTTGTGTCTCGCTGGAGGAAGGTCATAGAACGGGATGGAGATTACGTGGAAAAATAGGGAGTGTAGAAGAAACATCATTCTTTCTTGTGTGTAGGTTTCATTGTGTTTGGTACCTAATTGTTGAAGAAATAAAATGTGGTGCATTACTTCCTGAGCGACCCTTGTATATTGACTGACCGACTGAAAATAGTGATTTCAGAAACTGCACTGAAAGGCAGATGATGTTAGAAATATCTCCATTTGTCCTCGCGTGAACTGGAACTTCTCCAGATTCCTGGAGATCAGGCTCATCGGCAGACTTTAGGCACTGTCGCATTGTGGTACTTTCCAAGCTAGGGGATTGCAGGATAGGGTCAAAACATGTTAAAGATGGCAGCCACAACGGCGTCTCATCAAAGCTCCATAATGCAGCTAAAAGCAAAGCCCTGCTACAGAGGCTTTAGATCATAGCCTGCAAATGTAAAATAATGCACTTGGGGAAAAGGAATCCTCAATCTGAGTTTTGCATTGGCAGTTCTGTGTTAGCAAAAACTTCAGAAGAGAAGGATTTAAGGGTAGTGATTTCTGACAGTCTCAAAATGGGTGAGCAGTGTGGTCGGGCAGTAGGAAAAGCAAGTAGGATGCTTGGCTGCATAGGTAGAGGTATAACAAGCAGGAAGAGGGAGATTGTGATCCCCTTATATAGAGTGTTGGTGAGACCACATTTGGAGTACTGTGTTCAGTTCTGGAGACCTCACCTACAAAAAGATATTGACAAAATTGAACGGGTCCAAAGACGGGCTGCAAGGATGGTGGAAGGTCTTAAGCATCAAACGTATCAGGAAAGACTTCATGAACTCAATCTGTATAGTCTGGAGGACAGAAGGAAAAGGGGGGACATGATCGAAACATTTAAATATGTTAAAGGGTTAAATAAGGTTCAGGAGGGAAGTGTTTTTAATAGGAAAGTGAACACAAGAACAAGTTAGTTGGGGGAAAGATCAAAAGCAACATGAGAAAATATTATTTTACTGAAAGAGTAGTAGATCCTTGGAACAAACTTCCAGCAGACGTGGTTGGTAAATCCACAGTAACTGAATTTAAACAGGCCTGGGATAAACATATATCCATCCTAAGATAAAATACAGGAAATAGTATAAGGGCAGACTAGATGGACCATGAGGTCTTTTTCTGCTGTCAGTCTTCTATGTTTCTATGTTTCTAACACCCCGTCTCCAAGGATCCAAAAGGTGGCTTCTCTCCTTTTAAAGCAGCATTCTGAACATGTTGCCCTGCCCTTCCCATCGCTCTTAACTTCCTGGCTGAGGAGCATGGGACCTCTAATCCAGCGGAAGTGAAGCACTTTGGCATGAAGATGGCTTGGCTAGACAGTTCGAGCCGAGGGCTTCGAAAAGCGGCTTTCAATGCCTGCTTAGGAAAAGAACTCTGCGCGTTTTAGTAGTAGAAATCTCTACTTCTCGATCCGGCGTAGAAGGAAAGAAATCCCCACGGAGGATAAGGCTATTAATAGCTACGGTACTAGACGCGGCAGCTATATTTTGCCCTGGGTATCCTAGACTGTGTGTGCTTCTGAATTACCATAGCTGAGCATGTGCCCCAAAGTGCAGGTTTTATTCATGCTTTATGAGTTAATTTCTCAGAGGCCGACAGCTGTCTTCCCTGGAAACCAGGCTGGCCAGGACAGGGGAAAGACGAAATATATTTAATTTTTTTAATTTATTATTTTTCTTTTGATTATAATACAGACAAACAAACAAACAAAACAGAACATATAAACATACCTATATATACACATTTACTTAATGTTTAATACTTTACAATTCTGTTTTTGTTAATTCATTTCTTTCCCTTAAATATTAGTTCAAAATATATTTTAAAATGTCTGAATATTCTCGTCCTCTTTCTGGTTGAGATTTACCTGCAATTTCAGCTACTCCGTTCCTTTGCCTCATTAAAAGCCCATAGTTTTTTTTCCAGCAGTCATTCAAATCCACCTCTCGTTGATCTGACCAGTGGTTTGTTTTTAAACATTATATGTGTGTTTGTGTTTGGTTTCCTTTAAATTTATTTATTTATTTATTTATTAGTTGGACTTGTATGCCGCCCCTCTCCGAAGACTCGGGGCGGCTCACAACAAGTAAAACAGTCACAACAATCCAATTAATTAAAATATTTAATGATTTAAGAAAACCCCATGTAATAGCAAACACACACACAAACATACCATATATAAATTTAACGTGCCCAGGGGAGATGTTTAGTTTCCCCATGCCTGATGGCAAAGGTGGGTCTTGAGGAGTTTTCGGAAGGCAGGAAGAGTAGGGGCAGTTCTAATCTCCGGGGGGAGTTGGTTCCAGAGAGCCGGTGCCGCCACAGAGAAGGCTCTTCCCCGGGACCCGCCAACTGACATTGTTTAGTTGACGGGACCCGGAGAAGGCCCACTCTGTGGGACCTAATCGGTCGCTGGGATTTGTGCGGCAGGAGGCGGTCTCGGAGATATTCTGGTCCGATGCCATGAAGGGCTTAAATACTGCACAAATACTGCACTGATGGTAGAAAAAGCTGTTCTTGATGTCCGCTGGCATCTTGTTACTATATATTTGTGTGGGAGGGGGTTATTTAGAGGAAAATGCTCCCCCATTTACAGTCCCCTGTCACAATAGAAGGATTATTTCGAACAAAATTCCTGCATTATTTACCGTATTTTTCAGAGTATATTTATTTATTTATTAAATTTGTATGCCGCCCCTTTCCGTGGACTCGGGGCGGCTCGCAACACAATAAAACGATTTATAACAAGTCTAATAATATACAATTTAAAAATTAAAATAGTTAAAAAAAACCCATTTTTAAGCAGACATATCTACAAACATACCATGCATAAATTATATAGGCCCGGGGGAGATGTCTCAATTCCCCCATGCCTGACGACAAAGGTGGGTTTTGAGGAGTTTACGAAAGGCAAGGAGGGTGGGAGCAGTTCTAATCTCTGGGGGGAGCTGGTTCCAGAGAGTCGGGGCCGCCACAGAGAAGGCTGACTCTGTGGGACCTAATCGGTCGCTGGGATTCGTGCAGCAGAGGAGATATTCTAGTATAAGACGCACCTTAGTTTTGGGGAAGGAAAATAGGGGAATCTGCTTACCAGATATTCTGCTTATCTTAGACTGGTCAGATTCAGCACATTATTTTATCCCCTGGTTAGGGCTTAAAAAAACCTTATTTACAGAGAGTAACAAGGAAAGAGCTTGCAAGCCAGTAAGAGCTGGGAACATCATTAGCACCTGGTTCGGGCTGGAAAGAAACATTTGGAGCAAGTTAGAGCAATGAAAAAACCCCTGCAAAGACTTAGGGCTTGGAAAACATTTTTTGCCGTGAGTAACAAAGGAAGAACCTGCAAGTAAGAGCTGGGAAGATTGTTAGCAGCTAGTTAGGGTTGGGGGGGGAGCTTTGAAAAAAAGCTACACCTGAATTTTCAGCCTCTTTTTGTGAGGGAAAAGGTGCGACTTATGCTCTGAAAAATATAGTTGTTTCACGCTATCAGAGTATAGAAAAAACAGAAGAGACTTTGGAGTCTTCTAATCCAACCCCCTGTCCAAGGAGGAGACCCTATACCAGTGATGGTGAACCTATGGCACGGGTGTCACAGGTGGCACATGGAGCCATATCTGCTGGCACATGACCCATTGCCCTAGCTCAGCTCCAGCATGCATGTGTGCACGGGTCAGCTGATTTTTGGCTCACACAGAGGCTCTGAGAGGGCATTTTTGGCTTCCAGAGGACTTCAGGGGGATGGGGAAGGGTGTTTTTGCCCTGCCCAGGCTCAGGGTAGCCCCTGGAGCCTGAACAGGGTGATAAATGGGCCTACTGGGCCCACCAGAAGTTGGGAAATGGGCTGTTTCTGGCCTCTGGGGGGGGCAGGGGAGACAATTTTTGCCCTCCCCAGGCATTGAATTATGGGTATAGGCACTCGCGCAGGCGCATAGAAACATAGAAACATAGAAGTCTGACGGCAGAAAAAGACCTCATGGTCCATCTAGTCTGCCCTTATACTATTTTCTGTATTTTATCTTAGGATGGATATATGTTTATCCCAGGCATGTTTAAATTCAGTTACTGTGGATTTATCTACCACGTCTGCTGGAAGTTTGTTCCAAGGATCTACTACTCTTTCAGTAAAATAATATTTTCTCATGTTGCTTTTGATCTTTCCCCCAACTAACTTCAGATTGTGTTCCCTTGTTCTTGTGTTCACTTTCCTATTAAAAACACTTCCCTCCTGAACCTTATTTAACCCTTTAATATATTTAAATGTTTCGATCATGTCCCCCCTTTTCCTTCTGTCCTCCAGACTATACAGATTGAGTTCATTAAGTCTTTCCTGATACGTTTTATGCTTAAGACCTTCCACCATTCTTGTAGCCCGTCTTTGGACCCGTTCAATTTTGTCAATATCTTTTTGTAGGTGAGGTCTCCAGAACTGAACACAGTATTCCAAATGTGGTCTCACCAGCGCTCTATATAAGGGGATCACAATCTCCCTCTTCCTGCTTGTTATACCTCTAGCTATGCAGCCAAGCATCCTACTTGCTTTCCCTACCGCCTGACTGCACTGTTCACCCATTTTGAGACTGTCAGAATAGTCATAGTGCAATAGTGTGTGCGCAATAGTGTGTGCGCATAGTGCAATAGTGTGGCGCAATCGTGTGTGCGCATGTGCTTTCGGCACCCGAGGGAAAAAAGGTTCGCCATCCCTGCCCTATACCCATGATGGCATTGATTGATTGATTGATTTGTTTGTTTGTTTGTTTGATTTGTCTGACGGCACGGGAGGCATTACCCTATGTCAGCTCCAGCGCTCATGCATAGGCCGGCCAGTTGATTTTGGGCCTTCCAGAGAGTATGGGGAGGCCTTTTTTGCCCTCCCAGTCTTCAGGAAAACCTCCAGAGCCCGTGGATGTCAAAAAAACAGACCCAACAGGCCGACCAGAAGTTCGGAAATGAACTTTTGGTTGGCCCATTGGGTCGTTTGTCGACCTTCCCAGGCTTCAGGAAAGACATGCTTGGATGCATGCATGAATTGGCAGGGGGTTCTGGTGGTGGTGGATGTGTGTGCATGCAGGCTGTATATGAGGGCATTGCATTATGGGTGTGGGTGGGTGTATTTCCTTCCTTCCTTCCTTCCTTCCTTCCTTCCTTCCTTCCTTCCTTCCTTCCTTATTTACTTACTTACTTACTTACTTACTTACTTACTTATTTACTTATTTATTTACTTACTTACTTACTTAATTATTTCTTTACTTACTTACTTACTTACTTACTTACTTACTTACTTACTTACTTACTTACTTACTTACTTACTTACGTATTTATTCATTTAGTATGCTGCCCCTCTCCGTAGACTCGGGGTGGCTCACAGCAGTGATAGAAACAATGTACAATACAAATCTAATAATACGAAGTTAAAAACCCACAATTAAAAAAAAACATGCATACAACACACCATACATAAATTATATAGCCCTGGGGAAGATATTTCAATTCCCCCATGCCTGACAGCAGAGGTGGGTTTTGAGAAGTTTACGAAAGGCAAGGAGGGTGCGGGCAATTCTGATCTCTGGGGGGGAGTTGGTTCCAGAGGGCCGGGGCCGCCACAGAGAAGGCTCTTCCCCTGGGTCCCGCCAAATGGATTGTACCGAGGCTCTGGGAGGCAATTTTCAGCCTCTGGGGGACATGGGAGGACATTTTCATCCACCCCAGGCTTCAAGAAAGAAGCCTCCGGAGGGTGAAAAACAAGCCTACCAGTCGGGAAATGGGCCGTTTCCAGCTCCGGAGGGCTTTCATGGGAGGTCATTTTTACCCTCCCCAGGCTCCAAGAAAGCGGGGTAGGCATTGAATTATGGGGGTGGGCCCCCAAATGATAGTGCATGTGTGCTTTCGGCACTCAAAGCAAAATAGGTTCACCATCACTGCCCTATACCACTATCCTACAGGTAAAGTTGGCTCTTCCATGACTTGTGGACTTCAACTCCCAGAATTCCTGAGACAATCATGCTAGCACAGGAAGTCTTGGAGTTGAAGTCCACATGTCATAAAAGAGCCAACTTTGCCTACCCCTGCAGCCTATACCATTCTGGACAAATGGCTAGTTCAATAGCTAATGCAGGTTTTCAATGGATGATATGTAAAATTCAGAGGAACCTATATAAACAGGTGCACCAGAATTGGTTCTCTGCTATGGCAGTGTTTCCCAACCTTGGTAACTTGAAGACATTTGGACTTCAACTCCCAGAATCACCCAGCCAGCAAAAGCTGGCTGGGTAATTCTGGGAGTTGAAGTCCAGACATCTTCAAGATTGGGAAACACTGCTCTATAGAGGCTGTTTTTTTCAAAATTCCTTTTGAAGCCAGCGGGCAGCATCTTCAGTGGACCCCTGAAATCCCACCTCAGCTCTCTCTCTCTCCCCCCGTGTCTCTGTGTTTTAAAAAGGGGATTCTCTACATGGGGCTACCTTTGAAAAGTGTTCGGAAACTTCAGATCGTGCAGAATGCAGCTGCGAGAGCAGTCATGGGCTTACCTAGGTATGCCCATGTTTCACCATCACTCCGCAGTCTGCATTGGCTGCCGATCAGTTTCCGGTCACAATTCAAAGTGTTGGTTATGACCTTTAAAGCCCTTCATGGCATCGGACCAGAATATCTCCGAGACCGCCTCCTGCCGCACGAATCCCAGCGACCGATTAGGTCCCACAGAGTGGGCCTTCTCCGGGTCCCGTCAACTAAACAATGCCGGTTGGCGGGTCCCAGGGGAAGAGCCTTCTCTGTGGCGGCGCCGGCTCTCTGGAACCAACTCCCCCCGGAGATTAGAACTGCCCCTACTCTTCCTGCCTTCCGAAAACTCCTTAAGACTCACCTTTGCCGTCAGGCATGGGGAAACTAAACATCTCCCCTGGGCATGTTAATTATACATGGTATGCTTGTGTGTGTGTTTGCTATTACATGGGGTTTTTCTTAAATCGTTAAATATTTTAATTAATTGGATTGTTGTGACTGTTTTTACTTGTTGTGAGCCGCCCTGAGTCTTCGGAGAGGGGCGGCATACAAGTCCAACTAATAAATAAATAAATAATAAATAAATTCTGTCCTTGAAAATGCAAGAGCTAGAAGTGTTCCCAGCTGCTTGGCTTTCCTGGGGAAATTGCAGGGCTGGGCACGAGAGATGTGCTGCCATCGCTGCTTTGTGTTTGTTTTTTTGGGTGATGGGAAACTCGGCCTTTTGTGTGAGGTTTTGCCGGAACAGATTGAGGCGCTCATGTGATTAACGGCATGTGTTAGCCGGGGGCCTGGCTCTCCCCGCCTCCCAATCCTTTTCCTTTGGGACCCCCATGTTTTTGCCCTCCCCTTCACATAATTTATTGTAACAGCAGGGCAGTGTGTGGGAGAGGGCTCCCTCCAAAAGCCCACGATTTTGGGGGGGGGGGCTCCTTTTGATGTCTGGGAGCATCTACGCATCTCCCTAATTCTCCCCTCTCCACTCCTGCTGGGGAGGGTGGCGGCGGCTGCAGGATTTAAATAGAGGTGTTCATTCATATCTCCGGGACCGTCTTCTGCCGCACGAATCCCAGCGACCAGTTAGGTCCCACAGACTTGGCCTTCTCCGGGTCTGGTCGACTAAACGGGACCCAAGGAAAGAAATTTAGATTTGTTATAAATTGTTTTTCACTTTGTTGTGAGCCGCCCCGAGTCTGCGGAGAGGGGCGGCATACAAATATAAATAAATAAATAAATAAATAAATAAATAAATAAATAAATAAATAAATAAATAATAAAGAGCCTTCTCTGTGGCGGCCCCGACCCTATAGAACCAACTCCCCCCAGATATCAGAGTTGCCCCCACCCTCCTTGCCTTTCGTAAGCTCTTAAAAACCCACCTCTGTCATCAGGCATGGGGGAATTGAAGTATTCCCT
Organism: Erythrolamprus reginae; assembly: GCF_031021105.1. Lineage (NCBI taxonomy): Eukaryota > Metazoa > Chordata > Lepidosauria > Squamata > Dipsadidae > Erythrolamprus > Erythrolamprus reginae. Next base: position 28,424,795 of record NC_091960.1, on the reverse strand, counting down.
TCCCCTAGGCTTATAAAATTTATGTATGGTATGATTGTATGTATGACTGGTCCCTTAAATTGGGTTTTTTAAGATTTTTTAATATTAGATTTGTTTACGTTGTCTTTTTACTGTTGTTAGCCGCCTTGAGTCTGCGGAGAGGGGCGGCATACAAATCTAGTAAATAAATAAATAAAATAAATAAATTTCCTGTCTTTCTAACTGTGGGTGTGTTTGTGGGTGGGTCAAGTGGTTAACAAGAGGTGTAGATCTACACCTGGGTGACAAGCTGTTAAGGAAAAATCCAAGAGCTGTTTTCTTCCCAAAAGGCAACCGGACTTGGTTTTTTCGTTTTTTTTCCTTCCCCCTTCGAAAATGTTTCACTCCTCATCCAAGAAGCCTCTTCAACTCCTGGATTGGATGGGAAGTGAACACATTTTCAAAGAACTCGCCTCTGCTGGCAGGCAAGGGGCCCTTGAGCATTGGCCTCTTGCCCCGGACACATGTATGATCATAACACAGGTCTACAAAAAAACATATTGTTTTGTAATGATTGCAGGTGACCTTGTACTTTTCTGAATCATTTTTTTTGTTCTGGTTTCAAAAATGTATATACGGTAGGTTTTTTTGGTACCCTGTTTCCCCGATAGTAAGACACCCCCGATTGTAAGACATATCGGGGGTTTCAGGGGGGTCGGCTAATATAAGCCGTACCCCGAAAGTAAGACATATGTCTTACTTTCGGGGAAACACAGGGGTATTGCCAGGGGGGGGGAGCCCGATGATGTCGCTTCCAAGCTCCCCGCGCGCCCCTCGCCTTCGCCTCGCCACGGCGCCACCGCCTCTTCCCCGGCTTGGCAAAGCGAAGGACGGCGCTGATCCGAAGTGAGCCGAGCGGGCGGCGGCTTGCAGCGAAGGCCGACCAGCTCCGAGGCGAGCGGCCGGAGCTGCACCCTCCTTCGCCCGCCTCCTTTCCGGCAGGCAGGTGGGGCTGCCCAACTGCGCAGAGCGGCTCCTCCCCTCCAGACACACGCTTCCCCGACACGCGTCTGTGGCTCCATACGTGCACGCCGCTTGGAGCCCTGAGGTTGAACTTGGAAAAGGGCTCACGAGGCTCCTGTCCCGCGGCTGCCCTTCTGGACTCTGGGGAGATGCCTTCGGGAACGCGACCCTTTCCATTTTTTCCCAATGTAAGACATACCCCGAAAGTAAGACGTAGTGGGGCTTTTGGGGGTAAAAAGAAAGTAAGACACTGTCTTACTTTCGGGGAAACACGGTAGCAGGCACATGTATAGTTTTTGTGGAGCAGCATCACTGTTATAAGGTATAGGGAATATACTGGTGACATTAAGAAAACACTTATTTGTTAACTTATCTATATTCACACAGTTCCTTAAATTCCAACTTATTACAGTTTTATCTTATATCATCTTGTCTAAATCTATCTACCTTTCACTTTATGTCCTATATGTATAACTAGCTATTTAACTTTGTGCCTGTCTTCCAACCAATTATACCAGTTACTACACATTTTACAAAATACAGTGATCCCTCTATTATCGCGAGGGTTCCGTTCCAAGACCCCTCGCGATAATCGATTTTTCGCGACGTAGCGGTGCGGAAGTAAAAACACCATCTGTGCATGTGCGCCCTTTTTTTCTATGGCCGCGCATGAGTAGATGGTGGAGTTTGCGTTCCCCGCCGCCCACGCAAAGGGGAAACCCGATTCGGCTCCTCGCTGCTGCTGCGCTACCGAGCAGATCAGCTGCTGGGCGGCCGAAGGAACCTTCCCTGGGTCTTCCCGGCCGCCCACGCAAAGGGGAAACCCCAGCTCCTCGCTGATGCCCCTGCTCGCCCGCCCGCCGCCCGCCAGCAAGAGGGGGAGAGATAGAGAAAGAGAGAGAAGGAAAGAAAGAGATGAGAGAGGGAGGAAGAGAGTGTGAGAGAGGAAGAAGCAAGATAGAGAAAGAGAGAGAGAAAGAAAGATGAGAAAGGAAGGAAGAGAGTGACGTCATCGGTGAAAAAATCGCGATATAGCGTTTCGCGAAGATCGAGATCGCGAAACTCGAGGGATCACTGTACTGTATTACTATTCTTCTTCTCGTCCTTCCTAGTACCTATCTCTTCCTACTTTTGACTTTGATTATGTTGCTTGTACCTTTCCATTTATATTGTTTTTATTTGTTGCCCAGTACGATTTGATAGCTGAGAGTATATGCAGTGGACGTAAGGAGAATAAAATAGTTGTCAAGAATAAAAAGACACATCACTTATTGATAGTCAAGGTTACTAATCAGCTATCAAATTCCTTGTGTGTCTAATCGTACTTGGCCAATAAAGAATTCTGTTCTGTTCGATTCTATTCTAATTCTTATTCTATTCATTTTGATTCTTATTCTATTCTATTCTTTATTCTATTCTGTTCCATTCCTCCTCTATATTCTGTTCTGTTCTGTTCTTCAATATCCTAATCTATTCTATTTCCCAATATTCTATTCTATCCTATTCATGGCACCGGACCAGATTATCTCAGGGACCGCCTTCTGCCGCACGAATCCCAGCGACCAGTTAGGTCCCACAGAGTGGGTCTTCTCCAGGTCCCGTCAACTAAACAATGTCGTTTGGCAGGACCCAGGGGAAGAGCCTTCTCTGTGGTGGCCCCGGCCCTCTGGAACCAACTCCCCCCAGAGATTAGAATTGCCCCCACCCTCCTTGCCTTCCATAAGCTTCTTAAAACCCACCTCTGCCATCAGGCATGGGTGAACTGAGATATTCTTTCCCCCTAGGCCTTTACAATTTACGCATGGTATGTCTGTATGTATGTATGTTTGGTTTTTATAATAAGGTTTTTTTTAGTTATTTTAGTATTGGATTGGATTGTTACATGCTGTTTTTATCATTGTTGTTAGCCGCTCTGAGACTTACGGAGAGGGGCGGCATACAAATCCAATAAATAAATTCTATTCTATTCTATTCTATTCTATTCTGACCTGGATATATTGAGAATCTTCCCATAGGCATATTGAGAGAAAGACATCCCTGGCTTTGGCCCCTCTTGAGTGGGAAGTTGGAACCGGCTTCTTCCTCTGAATGGAGAGAGAGAGAAAAAAAATCCCAGGTCCTTCTGTTATGGCTGTTTTGCAAATCCATTATGTGGCAGCAGAAAAGGCCCCCAAAGACCCCTCCCTCCCCCCACTTCCCCTCCTTTGAGGCTCATCCATTTGCATGACAAAGTGGAGACTTTCTTTGGGGTTGGTGGGAGTATGCAAAGGGGGCCCCAACCCACCAGGTCTCCAGGCAGAACAGGGAAGGGGGCAGGGTGGATGGAGGAAAGTTCCCTGGGATGGTCTTAAATAGGAAAAACTCTTGTCTCTTACGTTAAACCATAACCTTGTTTATTGTACGTGGCTAACCTTGTGAATCAAGCAGATGTGGTTTGCAAGCTTAGCGTAGCATGCTGGCTGGGGAATTCTGGGATTTGAAGTCCACACATCTTAATTTTCCTGAAAGTTGAGAAACATTGCCTCTGTGTGTGTGTGTGTGTGTCATTTATTTTGTGACCCCATTAATTGTGGTTTATTCCGCAAACCATGGTTTCCAAAATGTTGGGTCTTCCATAATACTGTATTTTTTGGAGTATAAGACACACCTAGATTTTAGAGGTGGAAAACAAGGAAAAAAAGTGTATTCCAAACCAAATGGTGTAGTAATTTATTATTTAATAAAATACCAGTGTAGCAGGAGACTTTTTACAACCATGTAGACTTTTTACAAACTTCAAACTTAACAGCTTTAAGAAGACTAGCGGACTTCAACTCCCAGAATCCCTCCTCCAGTCATGCTAGCTCAGGAATGGGAGTTGAAGTCTACAAGTCTTAAACCTGCCAAGTTTGAAGACCCTTGCATCCCTAATCCCTAACCCCGGAGTCTTCAAACTTAACAGCTTTAAGACTAGGGGACTCTTCAACTCCCAGAATTCCTCCTCCAGTCATTCTAGAAGGTAAAAACAGCCCCCCGTTTTTGTGAAAAATTGATTGTTTTTCACCTTTTCTTTTTGGCAAAAATTGGGTGGGCAAAGGGTTTGGGAAACTTGCAGGGAGCTCCTGAGTGCTGGGGGAATGGCAAAAATAGATTAGATTTATTAGCTTTATATGCCGCCCCTCTCCGTAGACTCGGGGCGGCTCACAACTGTTCTGTCTGGGTGCCCCCAGACTTCAACACCAACTGGAAAAAGCAGCCAGACACGCTGGTAAAAGCAAAAGCACTTTATAGTTTGAAAAATAAACACAGAGAAAAACCTGTTCTTCCCAACAGGCAGGCTATGAGACTTCACAGCAGAGTCCTGATGGCCAGACAATACAGCAGACTTCTTGCTGGCACACCCACCACTGTAGAGAATAAGACCCACACCTTTTCCCCCCAAGGTTTCAGTATTCAAAGTCACAAACCAGAATTCCAAGACGCCAAAGAGCACAGCCAGGTCCCAGGACTCCCAAAGATAATACTCCACAAGCCAGGAAGGGTGGGTCTGCCTTTTAGCCTTTCCAGAGAGCACCACACCCAAACCCAGCTGTTGCCTCTTTAGTGCTGAAAGTACCTAGCTAATTGGTCCCTTCTTTGTGTTGCTCTTCTCTGTCGCAGATCGATTATTGCTTGTGCATTTTCCTCTAAGGAATCCAGGCTGCTTGCTGGGGAGAGCTCCCTCTCGGGGGCCTCTGGCTGTTCCCCCTCTTCCTCAGCCTGAGATTCCTCCTCCTCGTCTGCCTGCACCTCCTGTTCCTCATCCTCCCCCTCTGAGCAGGAAACCGACAGAAGATCAGCCGTTCCCTGAGGGGCCTCGGACGGAATCACAACACATAGTAACAAATCTAATATTTAGCAATCTAAATTACAGTTTTAGGTTAAAAACCCCAATATATAAAAAACAAGCACACAGTCGAATCATACACAGAAACTACATGGGCAAGGGGGAGATGTTTCAATTCAGCCATGCCTGACGGCAGAGGTGGGTTTTAAGGAGTTTCTGAAAGGCAAGGAGGGTGGGGGCAATCCTAATCTCTGGGGAGAGCTGGTTCCAGAGGGTCGGAGCCACCCCAGAGAAGGCTCTTCCCCTGGGTCCCGCCAGACGACATTGTTGAAAATACCCCCATTTCTGTGAAAAATGGCTGTTCTCCCCCCCCCCCATTTTTACACAAAAATTGAGGCATTTTTTTTGCCTGTCCCCAGGAGCTCTCCGCAGGCTCCCCAGATCCTTTGCCCACCTCGGGGTTTTTTTTGCAAAAACGGGTATTTTTGCCATCTCCCAGCACCCATGAGCTCTCTGTGGTCAGGGGCGGGGGGAGGTGTCCTGAAGCATGTCCTAAAAAATTTCATTAGTCAGAATTTGGACTATGTAAGGATTTCATGTATAGAATAGAATAGAATAGAATAGAATAGCTCAGTGTGATTGGACACACAAGGAATTTGTCTTGGTGCAGATGCTCTCAGCGTACATAAGAGAAAAAGAGACATTTGTCAAGAATCATGAGGTTCAACACTTAATGATTGTCATAGGGGTCAAATAAGCAATGAAGAAACAATCAATATTAATAAAAATCTTAAGGATACAAGCAACAAGTTACAGTCACACAGTCCTAAGTGGGAGGAAAAGGATGATAGCAATGATGAGAAAAAACTAGTAGAAATAGAAGTGCGGAGAGGGGTGGCATACAAATCTAAATAATAAATAAATAATAAAATAAGTGCAGGCTTAGTAAAAAGTCTGACAGTGTTGAGGGAATTATTTGTTTAGCAGAGTGATGGTGTTCGGAGAAAAAAACTGTTCTTGTGTCTAGTTGTCTTGGTGTGCAGGGCTCTGTAGCGACGTTTTGAGGGTAGGAGTTGAAACAGTTTGTGTCCAAGATGTGAGGGGTCAGTCAATATTTTCATCATCCTCTTTTTGATTCGTGCAGTCTACAGGTCCTCAATGGAAGGCAGGTTGGCAGCAATTGTTTTTTCTGCAGTTCTGATTCTCCTCTGAAGTCTGTGTCGGTCTTGTTGGATTGCAGAACCAAACCAGGTGCAGATGACAGACTCAATGATTCTTCTATAGTAGTGTTTCCCAACCTTGGCAACTTGAAGATATTTGGACTTCAACTCCCAGAATTCCCCAGCCAGCAAATGCTGGCTGGGGAATTCTGGGAGTTGAAGTCCAAATATCTTCAAGTTGCCAAGGTTGGGAAACACTGCTCTATAGAACTGTATCAGCAGCTCCTTGGGCTGTTTGAGCTTCCTGAGTTGGTGCTGAGTAGATATGACTGAGTAGATAGTCTTCAGCTGCCATCCTCCTCTTTTTTATTAAGCCAAATATTTATTCATTTATTTATTTATTGGATGTGTATGCCATCCCTCTCCGAGGACTTTACGTGTGTGTAATGCATTCATTGGAAGGAGCAATTTGTACGCCACTTCTCACTGTTTCTGGTCCTAGAAACCCACTGGAGAGTTTAACTTGATAGCTTGTTTTCAGTATATAAGGAATTGTAATAACCTGGCATTGTACGACTGTGTTACATAAAAGTATTCCTTTCTGAATTCCTTTCAAATCACTTCAGGAAATAAAAGCTGAATAACAATATCCGAATGCTTTTCATAACTGTTTTATGTATTTTTTAAAATAGAAAATATTTTATGCTCCCCCCTTTCCCTTCCCCCCCCTAAAGTTTATAAAATAAAATAAAATAAAACCAGGCATGGGAGGGGGGATGACTGGAAAATACCCTTTACCCATTTTTGATTTATTTTTTATTTTTTGACTTGTCTTCACATCTCTAATTAAGGATGAGCTCACAGTCACTAGCCTAAGTCGCCAAACTAGAGAATGATATAGCAAATGAGCTGACCAGTAAATCCTTCTTTAGTACGGACTCTTGAATAAAATGCACAATAATACTACCGTGTTTCCCCGAAAGTAAGACAGTGTCTTACTTTCTTTTTACCCCCAAAAGCCCCACTACATCTTACTTTCGGGGTATGTCTTACATTGGAAAAAAATTGAAAGGGTTGCGTTCCCGAAGGCATCTCCCCAGAGTCCAGAAGGGCAGCCGCGGGACAGGAGCCTCGTGAGCCCTTTTCCAAGTTCAACCTCAGGGCTCCAAGCGGCGTGCACGTGTTGGTTATGACCTATAAAGCCCTTCATGGCATCGGATCAGAATATCTCCAGGACCGCCTTCTGCCGCACAAAACCCAGTGACCGGTTAGTTCCCACAGAGTTGGCCTTCTCCGGGTCCTGTCGACGAAACAATGTCGCCTGGCGGGACCCAGGGGAAGGGCTTTCTCTGTGGCGGCCCCGACCCTCTGGAATCAACTCCCCCTGGAGATCAGGATTGCCTCCACACTCCTTGCCTTTCACAAACTCCTTAAAACCCACCTCTGACATCAGGCATGGGGGAATTGATTCCCTCGGGCCGTTCCGTTTTATGTATGGTTTGTCTGGGATGTATGACTGATTTTATATTAAGGGTTTTAAACTGTTTTTAATTATTGGATTTGTACTGTTTATTGTTGCTCTGAGCTGCTCCGAGTCTCCAGAGAGGGGCGGCATACAAATCTAATAAATAATAATAATGATAATAATGATAATAATGATAATAATAATAATAATAATAATAATAATAATAATAATAATAATAATAATGCTGCAATCCCAGGAGACAGCAGAATTGAGGAGAAGCAGCTAGAGAAATTAGTGAAATATGAAGATCTGAAAACCGAGCTGCAATGACTCTGGCATAAGCCAGTGAAAGTGGTCCCAGTGGTACTTGGCACGCTGGGCGCAGTGCCAAAGGATCTCAGCAGACATTTGAAAACCATCGGAATTGACAAAATCTCCATCTGTCAATTGCAAAAGGCCGCTTTACTGGGATTGGCAAACATAATTCGCCGCTACATCCCGCAGTCCTAGGTGCTTGGGAAGCGCCCGACTGGTGATGAAATACAAAATCCAGCATAGTTATCTCGTTTGCTGTGTTGTACTGACATTCCTAAACAACTTTTCCGCCGCTTGTCCGGCCGCCGCTTGTCCGCCGCTCGGTGCACGATTGGGGTTTCCCCTTTGCGTGGGCGGCGGCGGGGAATTCTGGGAGTTGAAGACCCAGGGAAGGTTCCTTCGGCCGCCCAGCAGCTGATCTGCTCGGCAGCGCAGTAGCAGCGAGGAGCCGAAGATGGGGTTTCCCCTTTGCGTGGGAAACCCCATCTTCGGCTCCTCGCTGCTACTGCGCTGCCGAGCAGATCAGCTGCTGGGCAGCCGAAGGAACCTTCCCTGGGTGCCGCCCGCCGCTCGAGAGCAAGAGGAGGAGAGATAGAGAAAGAGAGAGAAGGAAAGAAAGAGATGAGAGAGGGAGGAAGAGAGTGTGAGAGAGGAAGAAGCAAGATACAGAAAGAGAGAGAGAAAGAAAGATGAGAAAGGAAGGGAGTGACGTCATCGGGTGGAAAAATCGCGATATAGCGTTTCGCAAAGATCGAGATCGCGAAACTCGAGGGATCACTGTAATATCAATCATCAAAAAAGTTGCAAAAGTTTTTTTTCCTACTTTTATCATCCAGTTACATTCATTTTCTTTTAATTAAATTCCCTCCTTAATGTTCCTTCAAAAAGTACACCAATTATATTTCTAACTTATTAACCATTATACCAAAGTGCTTCCTTCTTTCTTTATACATTTTTCTATAAGCCAAGAAAACCTGCAATCAGATGTTAACAAAAGAAAATTAAAAACAAAACATAAACATATATGAATTTCAGACTTCTTCCCCCCCCTCTAAATAGTACGTTCCCATTCTCCGTACTGAAGGAGCGGGTCCAGCAGTCACATGGGTTGCTCATGTCCAATCCGGTGGAACTGAGCCTAGTATTAAAAAAGCTTGCCGGATCCGCCCCTTCCCCAGAATTCGCTCAGTTCGCATATCCTGCGGTTGTATGTGATAGCTCGTTCAACATTCTAACACCTTCCCTTCGATCTTTCCTTCAAAAAAGTAGTAAGATTTATTGTCTTTATTGTATTACTTGCACTATTTGCGCCAGCCGTTTTAAAAGGAAAAAAATAAAAAGCGGCTAGGCTTTTTTACTTGGGAGAAGTTGCGGTTTCGTTTTCCCCCGGCGGTTTTGCCGGTTACGATTCCTGCGGCCGCTTGTGGATTCTTCTAATCCCTTGGCCTGGAGGTCCTGGTGCAAGTATTTATTATTGGATTATTGCTTAATTATTGTATAAAAATATATTTAAGGGCTTATAAAATACCTCCTGCGGAGTGGGACGCCTTTAGTCTCCTGGACTTAGTCGATCGCTTTTCCCCTTAAGAAATTCTACGAAGCGATTTTTTGGCGCGAAGGCCTTCGCGCCCTTTCTTAAAATATCTAGGCCTCTCGTGTTGGCCTTCTGCCAGCCGCGTAGGCCTCAGTCCACCGCGTGGATCCGGGAGCGGGCCTTGGGGGTCCCAGGCTAAATTCTCCACCGGCCTAGCCTCCAACCAGAGTGCCTTGGTTTTACTTAATTGCAAAGTTTAGGGAGGCTGGCCCCGCTGGATTTGGGGGCACGAACTCTGGGTTTGCCCAGATTGTCCTCACGTCTCAGCAGCTTCGAGGCCTCGAAGCAGGATCCATTCCTCTTGGGAAGTCCTTGAAATCTTCTCCTTTTAATTTAATTATTGGCTCAGCCTTGTCTTCTGTTAATTGTCAGACTATGGCTACCTTTCCCAAGAGAGGCACAACTAAAGGTCCCAGAGAGGCCAGGCCTACAGGCGATGAGATTACTAGTATCCCCCAGGCCTCTTCCTCCTCTTCTCCAGGGGCCCGCCCCTCGACCAAGGTCACCAGGGCCGAGAAGAGAAGGGACCTAGCCCTACAAAAGATTCATGATAAATCAGCAAAACGTTTGAAAGTGCAGGCCCAAGTAATCAGTAGTCAAGACCCACCAGAGGCCTCTAGCCTGCCTCCTTCTGGGGTCCCTGTGTTATCTCTGGATGAGCCAAACCTAGACAGACCCCAACCTAACCTATGGGGCATAGGTCCAGAGGAACCAGATATTATGGAAGATTCCCCCCAGCCAGGATCCTCCCAGGCCTTTAGGGATTCTTCTGCCATTTCTACTGATATTTCCAGTTTACCTCCTGAGTTCCAATCTATTTTTGCTGTGTTGTCCAAAGCCATTGATGCCAAACTCTCCTCCATCAATGAGCTTCCTTTACCTCTTCCTCCTTCTCGTTCCTCCCGCCCCTTGGGTTCTTCCCCAGCGGTCAGAGCTCCTATTCAGGATGACTCAGAGTCCTCCCAAGATGAATATGAGGATGTAGAGGAGGATGAAGACCCTTTCCAGGGCTTATCTGAGGACGAGGAATCCCAAATAAAGGTCCCTCCTCCTATTACTATTTTCCCTTCTCAACTATTCAAATCTCTCCTCCTCAAAGCTAGAATTTCTACGGGATTAGCGGCCCAGGAGAAACAAGCCTCCACTTCCACTGATCCCCCGGAGGAGAATTTACCTTACTTCACAGAGGAACAGGAGGATAACGAGGTAATCCCTATGCCTAAATTATTTAAAGATGCCTTACTTAAACAGTGGGAATTTCCAGCCTCTGGCCTTAATCCCTCTACCAAGGACAGAAAGTTGTATAAACTCTCCTCTTCCTATGAAGAGCTTCTATCTTTTCCCAAACCAGATGAACCTGTCAAAATTCTTCACTCGGCAGCGGCTGTGCCAGGCGAGGCGGAGGAAGTCCTCCGTCCAGAGGACAAGCGCATCGAGCAAATGCTCAAAAGAGGTTTCTCCGCTGATTCCTGGGCCATTAAAAGTTCTGCAGCAGCCTCCTTCTTCTCCAGAGCCATGCTGCTGTGGCTTCGCCAACTTCAACAGCACATTCCTCCAGATGACTTGAGAGGTCAACAAGACTTCAACAAGGTCTTTGCAGCTGCCCAGTACGTGGCTGATGCCACCTTACAATCTACTAGATTTTCTGCTAAGTCTATTGCAGCCTCTACAACGGCAAGAAGACTCCTATGGATTCGCCCTTGGCAAGCGGGAGTTCGCCAAAAGTGGCAGTTATCCCAGGGCCCCTTAAAGCGCGACCTTCTCTTCGGTGATCTTCTGGATCCTCTCCTCACGGAGACCACAGACAAGAAGAAGGTTTTGGGCCCAACCACAAAAAAGGTTACTAAAACGCAGTCCTTTCGTCGCCCAGGGCGCCAGCAAGATCAAGCGGCTTCCTATCAGAGATCTCCAGGTCAGTATTCCCCCCGCTTTCGTTCCCAAGGTAGGAACTCCAGGGGTAGAGGTTTTCGCTTCCAAAGGGGAGCTTCCTCTAACAGGGCTTCAAAAAAACCTAGATGGTAATCTTTCCTCCATTCCCATAGGGGGTCGCCTAGCTCATTTCGCTTCAAATTGGCGTCTCACCTCCAAGGACCCTTGGGTCATTGACACTGTTCAAACAGGCCTTCTTTTAGAATTTATTTCTCCTCCCCCTAAACGTTTTATTTCCTGCCCTTCGCCCAGGTCATCCTCAGATTGTAACCGTATGGAGGAGGCCATTTCTCATCTATTGTCCATTAGAGCCATTCAGCCGGTCCCTTCCGGTCAGAAGGGCCTAGGTTTTTACTCCATCCTATTTATGGTTCCAAAGTCCTCCGGAGGTTGGAGAGCCATTTTGGATTTAAAGAAACTAAACCTATTCATCAAATATAGGAAGTTTAAAATGCACTCCTTGTCTTCTATTTTGGCCGCCATTCACTCGGGAGATTTCATGGTCTCCTTAGACCTCACTGAGGCCTACCTTCACATTCCTATAGCCAAATGCCACAGAAAATTTTTACGTTTTTCCTTTCAAGGCAGGCATTTCCAGTATAGGGCGATGCCATTTGGCCTTTCCTCGGCCCCTCGGGTCTTCACAAAGCTCTTGGGGTCCCTGGCGGCCTATATCCGGGCGTCTCCCATCCACATTTTATGTTATCTTGATGATATTTTAATTCATGGGAACTCCCTAGAGAGAGTGAAATCAGACCTTTCTGTCACCATGTCAGTCCTTCAGGACCATGGGTTTTCCATCAACTTTGAAAAAAGTCACCTCCAACCTTCCACTTCCATTCCTCACCTGGGAGCCATTATTGATTCAAAATCTTCCCAGGTTTTTCTCTCTCCCGAGAGAAAACTCAGTATAGTGGAGTTAATTTCTAACATTTTATCTAATCCTTCAGTATCCATAGTTACTCTATCTTCTCTTTTGGGGAAGATGGTGTCATGCATAGGCATCATTCCCTGGGCTCGCCTTCATGCTAGGGAACTCCAGTGGCTTCTGTTGCCTTTTCAGAGATCGGGGCACAGCAACTCAAATCGACGCATTGTCATTCCACTGAGTGTTCGCAGATCCTTCAAGTGGTGGAAGTCTCCGGCCATGGACAGAGGATCCCCGTTCAGGTGCCCGGATCAATTTGTCATCACCACAGATGCCAGTCTATCGGGATGGGGCGCCCACGCCCAGGGGATGATAGCCCAGGGCACGTGGTCCCCGGAGGAAGCTTCCAGGCCAATAAATTGGCTAGAGTTAAGAGCCGTCTCCCTGGCTCTGAAGCATTTCTCTCCTCGCATCCCCAACCGGCACGTTCTCATTCTCACCGACAACATTGCCACAAAAAGCCATATCTGCAGGCAAGGGGGCACGAGATCCAAGGCTCTCATGAGGGAGGCCCTCAAGCTGGGCCTTTGGGCGGAAAAACATCTCCAGTCGCTCCTAGCCGATCACATCTCGGGGAGTCTCAACATCCAGGCGGATTGGCTATCCCGAGCAACGATAGACCCAGGAGAGTGGAACCTCCATCAAGACCTGTTCCATCAAATCACCCTCAGATTCGGCCTACCAGTCCTGGATCTCTTCGCGACCAATGCGAACGCCCAACTCCCTCGCTTCTATTCCAGATTTCCATCCCCGGGAGCGGAAGCGATCAATGCCCTCCGGAGTCCATGGCCTCCAGGCCTACTCTATGCATTTCCTCCAATTCCAATCCTCCCGGACGTGATTCACAAGGTCCTCACCGAGAGGGCCCGAGTAATCTTAATCGCCCCTCATTGGCCCCGCCGGCCCTGGTTCGCAGATCTCCAACAGCTGTCCGTCCAGGACCCTTGGCGACTCCCCGTTTCGGGGGATATGCTGCGGCAGGGGGCCTCTTTCCATCCAGACCCGGAGTGGTTCCACCTCACCGCCTGGCTGTTATCAGGAGAGATTTAGAGCTGCGTGGGCATGACCCTGATTCAGTGGAGGTCATTCTAAAGGCCAGAAGGGGCTCGACCAATCGAATCTACGACCACACGTGGTCCAAGTTTCACCAGTGGTGTCTTCAGGAAGGTCTCTCCCCTCTGTGCATCCCCATTCACAGAATTATTTCCTTCCTTATGCAAGGTTTCCATAAAGGACTCTCCACCAGCACCCTCCGGCGTCATCTGGCAGCCATTTCATCTGTCCTAGGGGGCCCCCGCAGACAGCCTCTCCGATCCTTCCCTGAAGTTCAGGAATTCCTCAAGGGCATAGCCAACCTCAGACCTTCCAAGGTCCACAGGTATCCATCCTGGGATTTGCCACGGGTTCTCCACTCCCTCACGCAGGCACCATACGAACCCCTAAAATCGGCGTCCCTCAGGTACCTATCCTTTAAGGTAGCTTTCCTGGTGGCTATTACCTCTGCCCGACGCATTTCGGAGCTGGCTGCCCTCTCAATCAGGCAGGACCTTTGCCAATTCCATCAGGACAAGGTAGTCTTGCGACTGGACCCCACCTTCTTACCCAAGGTCAGTTCCATGTTCCACAGATCTCAGGATATTGTCCTACCTTCCTTCTGCCTCCAACGAGACCATCCCTTGGCAATTAGATGGCACACCCTGGATCTCACCAGAGCGCTGAGAATATATATCCAACGCACAGGACCCTTTCGGAGGTCAGAAGCACTTTTTGTAGCCTATCATCCCAGAGTCATGGGGGCCAAAGTGTCTTCAACAGTAATAGGCCGTTGGATCAGAGGGACTATATCTAAGGCCTATGAGTCGGCCTCCCTCTCAGTTCCAAGGAACATCACTGCGCATTCCACCAGGAGCGCAGCCACCTCGGCCGCTTGGGCGACTCAAGCCCCGTTGGAGGAGGTCTGCAAAGCAGCCACTTGGGCCTCGCCAAATTCCTTCATCAGGCACTACAAAATTGATTCTTACGCTTCAGCGGACGCTGCCTTTGGCAGAAGGGTACTCCAATCCGTTATCTCACACGATAGCAAGCTAATCCCACCCTAGGGACCATCTATTGGGTATGTCCCATGTGACTGCTGGACCCGCTCCTTCAGTACGGAGAATAGGCGTTGATTGCTTACCTGAACGCCTCTTCTCGTACGGTGAGCGGGTACAGCAGTCACTTCCCGCCCTTGTATGTGTCTTCTTTACCTTTCTATCTCTTTCTTCCTCTAACAATGAGAGTTGAACACTACAGAGCTTCACAACTGAGCCTAGTCTATGGATTCGCGAATTCTGGGGAAGGGGCGGATCCGGCAAGCTTTTTTAATACTAGGCTCAGTTCCACCGGATTGGACATGAGCAACCCATGTGACTGCTGTACCCGCTCACCGTACGAGAAGAGGCGTTCAGGTAAGCAATCAACGCCTATTTTGTTTTTTACTTTAAAATAAGGTATGTGCAGTGTGCATAGGGATTTGTTCGTAGGGTTTTTTTTATAGTCCGGCCCTCCAACAGTCTGAGGGACAGTGAACTGGCCCCCTGGGTAAAACGTTTGGGGACCCCTGGCTTAGAGGGTGCTGGGTAACCTTGATGTGAGGCACAATAGTTAGACCAAGGTTGGTACTCAGATTAATGTTGTAAGCCGTCTACTCGTGGTGAGATGGGTGGCAAACAAATTTTGCAATAGCAACAGCATTTAACTTATATACCGCTTCACAGTGCTTTACAGCCCTCTCTAAGCAGTTTATTAATTTTTATTTATTTATTTATTTCATTGGATTTGTATGCCGCCCCTCTCTGAGGACTTGGACGGCTCACAGCATGTACCAAAAAACAGAACAGTAATATGAATCCAATTAATAATACATTAAAAAACAACCATCAAATTTAATTAAAAAAGAAACCCTATCAAACCAATCATTCAACAATCATACTTAAAAAAATGCATTGGTCAGGGGGAAGATTTAAAAACCCCAAGCCTGGCGGCAAAGATGAGTTTTAAACTTTTTGCGAAGGTGAGGAAGGTGAGGGCAGTGCGAATCTCCGGGGTGGGTGGGGGTGGGCTGATTCCAGAGGGTCGGGGCTCCCACAGAGAAGGCTCTTCCCCTAGGTCCCGCCAGCCGACATTGTTTGGTCGATGGGACCCTAAGGAGACCAACTTTGTGGGACCTTACCGGTTGCTGGGATTCGTGCGGCAGAAGGTGGTCTCGGAGGTAGTCTGGTCCTATGCCATGTAGGGCTTTATAGGTCATAACCAACACTTTGAATTGTGCCTGGAGAATCAGCCTATTGCCCCCAACAATCTGGGTCCTCATTTTACCAACCTTGGAAGGGTGGAAGGCTGAGTCAACCTGGAACCTACTGAGATTCGATCTGCAAAATTGCTGTCAGTTGGCAATCAGCCGAAGTAGCTTGTAGTATTGTTTATTTATTTTATTTATTTATTTATTAGATTTGTATGCCGCCCCTCTCCGTAGACTTGGGGCGGCTTACAACACAAGAAAACAGTTCATGACAAATCTAATAATTTACAGTTTAAAATATTTAAACCCCCCCATTATTAAGCAGACATACATACAAACATACCATACATAAATTATATAGGCCCAGGGGGAATATCTCAGTTCCCCCATGCCTGACGACAAAGGTGGGTTTTGAGGAATTTACGAAAGACAAGGAGGGTACGGGCAGTTCTAATCTCTGGGGGGAGCTGGTTCCAGAGAGTCGGGGCCACCACAGAGAAGGCTCTTCCCCTGGGGCCTGCCAACCGACATTGTTTAGTCGACGGGACCCAGAGAAGGCCTACTCTGTGGGACCTAATCGGTCGCTGGGATTCGTGCAGCAGAAGGCGGTCTCGGAGATATTCTGGTCCGATGCCATGAAGGGCTTTATAGGTCATAACCAACACTTTGAATTGTGACCGGAAATTGATCGGCAATTGTACTCTAACCACTGCACCACCGAGGCTCTTATTTAATTTAATCAATCAATCAATCAATCAATCAATCAATAACAATAAATACATTTCTGAATTTATAAGAATCCAAACTTGGAGAAACTCAATTTTCTCCGTCCATTCAGGTTCCAACACCCTAATTGAGTTGCTACATCGCTATATGACTTTTTAGCAGCTTCAAGTAGCTCTGCGCTTGGCTTAGCACCTCTCCAGGTAGGCTGGAAGGATGGTTAGAATGAACAGGAAATCCCCCCCAACACACACTCACACACACACACTCCTAAGGCGTGGGAAAATTAAGAAAGGGCCAGTCCATGGATCTCTGGCAAGGTCCCAAATTTGTAATTTAGTCCCTGTGGTCATTCTTTCCTTGCCTGGGGCATGGCTGTAATTCTTATACACACACACACACACACACAGTCACACACAAACATCACACCCACCATACACACACACACATCTTATGTCGCTGAATTGATTCCTTGACTTGGTTAATTAATCTTTCGGGAGAAAGCCTCAGCCCTTCTCTCAACGCTCCTGTTTAATCGGCCGTTTGCGTGTGTGTGGGTGTGTGGGTGTCTCGACAACCCCCCCCCCCTTACCCTGGGAGCAGCTCCTTCTTGCTCCTCTGCATTTCAGACCCATTGAAACGTCCAGACCTGTCCAAGCTGAGATTTATTTTTGCCAGAGAGCAGCCCGGCTAATCCTTCAACTTGTGCAGGAGGAGGGGGGGGGGGAAGGGGGGGAACAAGTAGAAGAAGAGAAGGCGCATTGAAAAGGCCGAGCCCGCAGGCCATCTATGGGAGTTTGGTCCCCATTGTGAGTCTGCCGTCTGCAGCTGCGTCTTGTCCATTCATCCAGTGTGGGGCTCTTGACGCGACGGGAGCTCACTCCGAGCGTGTTCTCAGCCTGGCTGGGTTGAGCCCAGCAGAGAGGCCTTTTCTGTGTCTGGTTCGGAGCTTCTCCAGGCGAAGCCTTCAGAAGTGCGTGCCCGCCAGAGCTCCCTTTTGTTCCCCTGCCAGCCCTGGAACAAAGTCCCTTGCTCAGCCCCATGGGATCAGTGGTGGAGGAGGAGAGCAGGCGTGCTCCATGCCGAGGGGAAGGGCCCCACTTTTCAAATGGGAGAGAACCAGGCGGCCCCGTCCTTTTGTTTCATAGGGAGGGGATTTGACCGTCTTGTCTGCCGCGGATGAAAAAAATGTCTTGATTATTCTCAATTCTTTTCCTTACTTTACCGAGCAAAGCAAACTTTAGAATTTATTTATTTATTTAATTAAATTTATTTATTTATTTATCATCATCATCATCATCATTATTATTATTATTATTATTATTCATTAGATTTATATGCTGCCCCTCTATGAGGACTCGGGGCAGCTTCCAACATATTAAAAAGGTTAAAATTAGATTAAAAAGTTACATTTAAAAACTAAAAACTAAAGAAAAACCTATTAAAACACACTCACACTTTTCAAAAGTTTCAATTTTCATTCAAACATTCAAAATTTAATTACATTTACAGGCCACCCTCCTCCAAGTGGACTATTTTAAGCTGCTACCCCACTGCAACCAATTTTACTTTACTGCTGACCCATCCCTGCCCGCTGTTCTTCCTGGAGTTTCAAGACAAAAGAACAAATGGAAAACGCAGGATGAGGGATGACAATATTCCTCCTTTTGTTGTTGTTGTTTACTAGAAAATCTAGTAGAGATTGCTGGACAAGAAGGAGCCCTTGTACTTTTGGTATAAGGAGCATGTCCTCCCCAGAAAACAAATGCAGACAAATTGATAGGCGCCTTCTTTGGGTTGGATATCTGCTCCAAATTGCAAGTTGGGCTTAAAAATGCGGTTTTTAAAATTAGCAGGAAACCTGGGTTATCCCAACTTTTGCAGGGGTGTCAAACTCAGGGTCTGGGGGCTCGATCCGGCCCATAGGATGCTTAGATCTGGCTCACCAGGGCCGCCCTGGAAACGGTGAAGGACCGGCCCATGGTGTCTCTTCCAGTGAAAATGGAGCTCAGCAGGGCCACCTGTGGCTCTGTTTTCACTAGCAGAGGGCTGCAGAAGGCCGTCACAGCTGAAAACTGAGTTTGGGAGCCCATTTTCTCTGGCAGAGTCCTCGGGCCGTCACAGGCACCGCTGACATGAGTGACATTCACCTGGCCACACCCACCCTGACCTCACCCACTCTGGTAATCCCCCCCCCTCCCTGAGGTCAAAAACAACCCTGGCGCGGCCCTCAATGAGTTTGACATCCCTATATTTTGCGTTCTTTAACGTTGCGTGTGGGCTGCCCATCACTTTTAACCACAATTTGGGACCAAAATTTCCATGGCTAAGCAAAAGCGATTAAGTGAGTCGGGTTGATTTTGCATCTTATTCTACCCCCCCCCCTGTGACTATTAAACCAGTGTTTTTCAACCAGTGTGCCGTGGCACACTAGTGTGCCGCGAGACATGGTCAGGTGTGCCGCGAAGCTCAGAG